>NC_091347.1:3840725-3942123 GCF_038502225.1 Cherax quadricarinatus | reverse complement strand
GTTAATGATAAGATATCTGAGGTGTTAATGATAAGCGTTGTAATACAATAGTTAAATCAGTACTATAATACACTTCAGTTCCATCAGTACTATAATACACTTTAGTTCCATCAGTACTATAATACACTTTAGTTCCATCAGTACTATAATACACTTCAGTTCCATCAGTACTATAATACACTTTAGTTCCATCAGTACTATAATACACTTTAGTTCCATCAGTACTATAATACACTTTAGTTCCATCAGTACTATAATACACTTCAGTTCCATCAGTACTATAATACACTTTAGTTCCATCAGTACTATAATACACCTTAATGTTTATTGGACAATGTTGCAAAGTTAATGTTACAATATTTAAATAATCTTAAGTACCATCATTGAGTTAGTATTAGGGAAGAAGCCTTAACTTGAAAATAAGTTCTTCTACAGAAGGTTCTGAACGTCTCAAGATGCTCCGCATGATCTCATCCTGAGCCCTGGCACCTCCTGAACGGCACCATTCTCACATACCGTATTTTTCGGCATATAAGGCGCACGACAGAAGTGTCATAACAGAAAGTGGATGTGATATGGCTCTGACTAACTTAGGTCTGTAGGTGACTTGGACCTGCCTAGCTTGGGCCAGTAGGCCTGCTGCTGTCCTCCTCCTCCTCCTCCTCCTCCATGTTCTTAAATCAGCAATTTTCAAGAGCTAATTACCATCTTATTTTACCCTTGATCCTGACCTTGAGCACGTAAGGGAGAGGGTGATTTTCCAACGATATTTTTTGGGGAAGGGGGGAAGGTGCGCCTTATATGCCGGAAATACAGTATTTTGACTATTGAGATATGAGAGGACGTATAATTAAAGCTGGTGCGAGCACATAAGGTTGATATAATCGAATAAATTATCAACATAGTGTTAAAGTTTTGAGTCTTAATGTTGATGAGTAAGAAACGTGTCCAGCACCTGGCTCTCTGAACTGAAGAAACGTTTCGTCTGCGCTGCAGGCTTTATCTGCACGGTATTATTGGCAGAATTACCGACAGAATGTTAGGTAAATGGACACAAATTCAACTAATGTGACATTTTGTTGAAGCCGTAACAGCTTTGTCAAACTGTTACGGCTTGACAAAGCTCTTGGAGAGCGAAATGTTGCCACAATAAAATGTCACATTTGTTGCATCTATGTCCATTTACTTAACATTTATCTGTACAGGCGAAATGTTTCGTTAATAATGATACTCAAGTGTCACACATGTGTCTTTTACGTCAGATAATCGGTATTATATACGAGTCTTGCTATATGTGTGCGCGCGCTCACCAAATTCTGGTTGCAGGGGTCAAGTCATAGCTCATGGCCCCGCCTCTTCGTTGGTCGCTACTAGGTCCACACACTCCCTGCTGCATGAACCTTATCGTACCTCATCTTTAAGCTATGTGTGGATCCTGTCTCCACTACTTCACTCTCCAGATTGTTTCACTGCCTATCAACTCTGAAAAAAATACTAACGTGTGTGTGTGTGTGTGTGTGTGTGTGTGTGTGTGTGTGTGTGTGTGTGTGTGTGTGTGTGTGTGTGTGTGTGTGTGTGTGTGCGGGGGCTGAGAGTCCACAAAACTGAGATATTTACAATCTTTTCTCTTCATGTTTCAGGTAAGTTTGGTAGCGAGTCTTCGTGGGACAGTTGGCACACACACACGTCAGGTGGTAAGTGTTGCTGTGTCTTGTTAGACTTGTAACCACAGAGTGCTGTGTCGTGCGAGGTCGTGTTCAGAGTGCAGACACTCTTGTGGGTCGCCGTTGCGGTGTTGTAAGTACAGGAACACCAGCGTGTTGCCGTTGTGGTGTTGTACGTACAGGAACACCTGTGTGTCGCCGTTTTCGTGTTGCATATACAGGAACACCTGTGTGTTGCCGTTTTCGTGTTGCATATACAGGAACACCTGTGTGTTGCCGTTTTCGTGTTGCATATACAGGAACACCTGTGTGTCGCCGTTTTCGTGTTGCACATACAGGAACACCTGTGTGTCGCCGTTGTGGTGTTGTACGTACAGGAAAACCTGTGTGTCGCCGTTTTCGTGTTGCATATACAGGAACACCTGTGTGTTGCCGTTTTCGTGTTGCATATACAGGAACACCTGTGTGTTGCCGTTTTCGTGTTGCATATACAGGAACACCTGTGCGTTGCCGTTACCATGTTTAGAGTGCACGACTACCCCCCCAATCAACCCCAACCCTTCCTCTCCCCCTCCTCCCCCGGATCATAAGCGTAAGAAGAGTGTGCTACTTCTTTAAATCCTAGCCCTGGCAAAGGGCTAGGATATATATATATATATATATATATATATATATATATATATATATATATATATATATATATATATATATATATATATATATATATATATAATATAACATAAGTAGCCCACCCACACTTTATTGTATATAGGGTACACACCGCCCGGCCCAGCGCATATGAACTGGTATATAAATGAGAGGGTGTAAATATGCACACGAGAGCGGTAGGAATAGAAATGTTTATATATATATTATATATATATATATATATATATATATATATATATATATATATATATATATATATATATATATATATATATATATATATATATATATATATATATATATATATATATAATGTCGTGCCGAATAGGCAGAATTTGCGATCTTGGCTTAAATAGCAACGCTCATCTTGCCATATAGGACAAGTGAAAATTTGTGTATGCAATAATTTCGCCAAAATCATTCTGAACCTAACGAAAAAAATATATTTCACTGTGTTTAGTATTAAATTATTGTAAACAAATCTAAAATATATTTAGTTGGGTTAGGCTAAAATAAATTGCTCTTGTTATATTAAGGTTAGGTAAGTTTTCTAAGTTCGTTTTGGTGCAAAATTAAAAATTTTTACATCAACATTAATGAAAAAAATATATCTTTAAACGTATAAGAGAAAATTTTAGAAAGGACTTAATTTTAAATGAGTTCTTGCTAATTGACCAGTTTTACATATTCGGCACGACATTATATATATATATATATATATATATATATATATATATATATATATATATATATATATATATATATATATATATATATATATATATATTCATTCACTCATTCAACGGGTGGTTGAATGAAACATTGCAAGCTCCTGATGATGTGTTGATTGCAACACAAAAGAACTTAAGCTATCATTCAACTCCCCTCATGTTTTTTGCATCTTGTATCGCTTGTTCTCGATTGTCACATAATCTGTATATAAGCAGTTGAGGAACAGCGATCATCTCTGATGTCTGCTGTTGACCGGTCTTACCTCTCCTACATTATGTTATCCGCTAGAGACTTAAAATATTCTGCAGCCGTCCTCAGTACCATAACTTTATGAGACTCTGCTCGTGGATGTGTGTAGTTACATTGCTGACCTGGCACTTGACCTGGGCTCACCTGAAGCGGTTTGCACCTAAGAAAAATGGTGCTACCCCTCTCTACAGGGTGCTACATCCCTACAGGGTGCTACATCCCTACAGGGTGCTACTTTTCATACAGGGTGCTACATCCCTTCAGGGTGCTACATCCCTACAAGGTGCTACATCCCTACAGGGTGCTACTTTTCATACAGGGTGATTCCCTGGACAAAACTCTTCCTTCACTTTAGGCATAAATGAAAGGGAAGTTTTCCCCATTGTCTAATTTGCAGCCGATATTATGAAAAAAATTATGAGAATGTGTTGTTTGCTGTGAGAAATTGTCTTGGGTTTTACCTGCTTTGTGATTATGATATCTGTAACGTGAGAGTTAATTATGATATCTGTAACGTGAGAGTTAATTATGATATCTGTAACGTGAGAGTTAATTACAAGAATATCTAGTCGGTAATGGTGTGAATTTGTTAGTATCTATATATTTAATGGGCTCAAGAAACAAGTGGTTGTATGGATTATAAATAAACCAAACCAACCTTGGTGTAGGCCTCACCATCCCTGGTGTAGGCCTCACCATCCCTGGTGTAGGCCTCACCATCCCTGGTGTAGGACTCACCATCCCTGGTGTAGGACTCACCATCCCTGGTGTAGGCCTCACCATCCCTGGTGTAGGCCTCACCATCCCTGGTGTAGGCCTCACCATCCCTGGTGTAGGACTCACCATCCCTGGTGTAGGCCTCACCATCCCTGGTGTAGGCCTCACCATCCCTGGTGTAGGCCTCACCATCCCTGGTGTAGGCCTCACCATCCCTGGTGTAGGACTCACCATCCCTGGTGTAGGCCTCACCATCCCTGGTGTAGGCCTCACCATCCCTGGTGTAGGCCTCACCATCCCTGGTGTAGGCCTCACCATCCCTGGTGTAGGCCTCACCATCCCTGGTGTAGGCCTCACCATCCCTGGTGTCGGCCTCACCATCTCTGATGTCGGCCTCGCCATCCCTGGTGTAGGCCTCACCATCCCTGGTGTAGGCCTCACCATCCCTGGTGTAGGCCTCACCATCCCTGGTGTAGGCCTCACCATCCCTGATGTCGGCCTCACCATCCCTGATGTCGGCCTCACCATCTCTGATGTCGGCCTCACCATCTCTGATGTCGGCCTCACCATCCCTGGTGTAGGCCTCACCATCCCTGATGTCGGCCTCACCATCCCTGATGTCGGCCTCACCATCCCTGATGTCGGCCTCACCATCCCTGATGTCGGCCTCACCATCCCTGATGTCGGCCTCATCATCCCTGGTGTAGGCCTCACCATCCCTGGTGTAGGCCTCACCATCTCTGATGTCGGCCTCACCATCCCTGGTGTAGGCCTCACCATCCCTGATGTCGGCCTCACCATCCCTGATGTCGGCCTCACCATCCCTGGTGTAGGCCTCACCATCCCTGGTGTAGGCCTCACCATCCCTGGTGTCGGCCTCACCATCCCTGGTGTCGGCCTCACCATCCCTGGTGTAGGCCTCACCATCCCTGGTGTCGGCCTCACCATCCCTGGTGTAGGCCTCAAAATCCCTGATGTAGGCCTCACCATCCCTGGTGTAGGCCTCACCATCCCTGGTGTAGGCCTCACCATCTCTGGTATAGGCTTAACTATCCCTGATGTAGGCCTCACCACTCTGATGTAGGCCTCACCATCCCTGGTGTAGACCTCACCATCTCTGGTGTAGGCCTCACCATCCCTGATGTCCTTACCACCCTGATGTAGGCCTCACCATCCCTGATGTAGTCCTCACCACCCTGATGTAGGCCTCACCATCCCTGTTGTAGGCCTCACCATCCCTGATGTAGTCCTCACCATCCCTGGTGTAGGCCTCACCATCCCTGATGTAGGCCTCACCATCCCTGGTGTAGTCAAGATCCCTGGCGTAGGTCTCACCATCCCTGATGTAGGCCTCACCATTCTTGATGTAGTCCTCACCATCCCTGATGTAGGCCTCACCATTCTTGATGTAGTCCTCACCATCCCTGGTGTAGTCCTCACCATCCCTGATGTAGACCTCACCATCCCTGGTGTAGTCCTCATCATCCCTGGTGTAGGCCTCACCATCCCTGGTGTAGGCCTCATCCCTGGTGTAGGCCTCACCATCCCTGGTGTAGGCCTCACCATCCCTGGTGTAGGCCTCATCCCTGGTGTAGGCCTCACCATCCCTGGTGTAGGCCTCACCATCCCTGGTGTAAGCCCTACGTGTTCTCTCATCTATTATTTTAGTATCTCACATCTTCTATAAGCAGGTGTCGCAGTCTGGCTGCTGCCACCTACACTACTCCACTCACAAAAATCAAAACACAGAAATGCTCTATAATATACAACAACAACAACAGCAACAAGAAACTCGTGTGTATCAGTGATATCCTCGGTGTCGCATTAACAACAAAATATTTTATACAAGATCAGGAGACTCAGGAATAGCTTGTAGGAGATCCTGCTCCTCTCTGTGACACTTGTGCCGTCCAGCAGCTGACTACAGCAGGTAGCAGACAGACACTTGTACTACTGTAAAAGGAATGTTCCTTGCTACAAGGTGTCATTGAGACATATTGTTCTACATGACTGAGGAGAACGTTGTGAGTGTGAACCCCGTAGACCAGGGCTTCCCAACCTGGGAGTGCGAGACGGCACTTCAGGGAGTGCGAGACGGCACTTCAGGGAGTGCGAGACGGCACTTCAGGGAGTGCGAGACGGCACTTCAGGGAGTGCGACAGAGACAAAATGAAAATCACAATTCTGTTGGTTTTACCAAAAACTTTTCTAATTGCTTAATATATATTTACATGTTATGCACTGGATTGAAAGTTAATTTTTTGAGTTCAATTTTGTTCACTCTCAATACTACATTTGTTCACCCGCAGTGCTGTGTTTGGTTCAGTTTGTGATTTAAACTTCAGAAATTTGGGTTCTTCATATGCAAATGGGAGTAATGTGTCAGGTCAAGTGCTGGGAGTGATGTGTCAGGTCAAGTGCTGGGAGTGATGTGTCAGGTCAAGTGCTGGGAGTGATGTGTCAGGTCAAGTGCTGGGAGTGATGTGTCAAGTCAAGTGCTGGGAGTGATGTGTCAGGTCAAGTGCTGGAAGTGATGTGTCAGGTCAAGTGCTGGGAGTGATGTGTCAGGTCAAGTGCTGGGAGTGATGTGTCAGGTCAAGTGCTGGGAGTGATGTGTCAGGTCAAGTGCTGGGAGTGATGTGTCAGGTCAAGTGCTGGGAGTGATGTGTCAGGTCAAGTGCTGGGAGTGATGTGTCAGGTCAAGTGCTGGGAGTGATGTGTCAGGTCAAGTGCTGGGAGTGATGTGTCAGGTCAAGTGCTGGAAGTGATGTGTCAGGTCAAGTGCTGGGAGTGATGTGTCAGGTCAAGTGCTGGGAGTGATGTGTCAGGTCAAGTGCTGGGAGTGATGTGTCAGGTCAAGTGCTGGGAGTGATGTGTCAGGTCAAGTGCTGGGAGTGATGTGTCAGGTCAAGTGCTGGGAGTGATGTGTCAGGTCAAGTGCTGGGAGTGATGTGTCAGGTCAAGTGCTGGGAGTGATGTGTCAGGTCAAGTGCTGGGAGTGATGTGTCAGGTCAAATGCTGGGAGTGATGTGTCAGGTCAAGTGCTGGGAGTGATGTGTCAGGTCAAGTGCTGGGAGTGATGTGTCAGGTCAAGTGCTGGGAGTGATGTGTCAGGTCAAGTGCTGGAAGTGATGTGTCAGGTCAAGTGCTGGGAGTGATGTGTCAGGTCAAGTGCTGGGAGTGATGTGTCAGGTCAAGTGCTGGGAGTGATGTGTCAGGTCAAGTGCTGGGAGTAATGTGTCAGGTCAAGTGCTGGGAGTGATGTGTCAGGTCAAGTGCTGGGAGTGATGTGTCAGGTCAAGTGCTGGGAGTAATGTGTCAGGTCAAGTGCTGGGAGTGATGTGTCAGGTCAAGTGCTGGGAGTGATGTGTCAGGTCAAGTGCTGGGAGTGATGTGTCAGGTCAAGTGCTGGGAGTGATGTGTCAGGTCAAGTGCTGGGAGTGATGTGTCAGGTCAAGTGCTGGGAGTGATGTGTCAGGTCAAGTGCTGGGAGTGATGTGTCAGGTCAAGTGCTGGGAGTGATGTGTCAGGTCAAGTGCTGGGAGTGATGTGTCAGGTCAAGTGCTGGGAGTGATGTGTCAGGTCAAGTGCTGGGAGTGATGTGTCGGGTCAAGTGCTGGGAGTGATGTGTCGGGTCAAGTGCTGGGAGTGATGTGTCAGGTCAAGTGCTGGGAGTGATGTGTCGGGTCAAGTGCTGGGAGTGATGTGTCAGGTCAAGTGCTGGGAGTGATGTGTCAGGTCAAGTGCTGGGAGTGATGTGTCAGGTCAAGTGCTGGGAGTGATGTGTCAGGTCAAGTGCTGGAAGTGATGTGTCAGGTCAAGTGCTGGGAGTGATGTGTCAGGTCAAGTGCTGGGAGTGATGTGTCAGGTCAAGTGCTGGGAGTGATGTGTCAGGTCAAGTGCTGGGAGTGATGTGTCAGGTCAAGTGCTGGGAGTGATGTGTCAGGTCAAGTGCTGGAAGTGATGTGTCAGGTCAAGTGCTGGGAGTGATGTGTCAGGTCAAGTGCTGGGAGTGATGTGTCAGGTCAAGTGCTTGAAGTGATGTGTCAGGTCAAGTGCTGGGAGTGATGTGTCAGGTCAAGTGCTGGAAGTGATGTGTCAGGTCAAGTGCTGGGAGTGATGTGTCAGGTCAAGTGCTGGGAGTGATGTGTCAGGTCAAGTGCTGGAAGTGATGTGTCAGGTCAAGTGCACCTCAGATCTCTCAACTTGCTTCCTATCAGTAAATTACCAG
The DNA here is from genome assembly GCF_038502225.1 of Cherax quadricarinatus. Taxonomy (NCBI): domain Eukaryota; kingdom Metazoa; phylum Arthropoda; class Malacostraca; order Decapoda; family Parastacidae; genus Cherax; species Cherax quadricarinatus. The sequence continues at coordinate 3,933,861 of NC_091347.1, read as the reverse complement.
ACTTGGTAATATGTTGTGATGGTGGTGGATGGCAGCGTGTTCTGTTGTGGTGGTGGATGGCAGCTGGTTCTGATGTGGTGGATGGCACCTTGTTCTGTTGTGGTGGACGGCAGCTTGTTCTGTGGTGGTGGATGGCAGCTTGTTCTGTGGTGGTGGATGGCAGCTTGTTCTGTTGTGGTGGATGGCAGCTTGTTCTGTTGTGGTGGATGGCAGCTTGTTCTGTTGTGGTTATGGATGGCAGCTTGTTCTGTTGTGGTTATGGATGGCAGCTTGTTCTGTTGTGGTTATGGATGGCAGCTTGTTCTGTTGTGGTTATGGATGGCAGCTTGTTCTGTTGTGGTGATGGATGGCAGCCTGTTCTGTTGTGGTGGATGGCAGCTTGTTCTGTTGTGGTGGATGGCAGCTTGTTCTGTTGTGGTGGATGGCAGCTTGTTCTGTTGTGGTTATGGATGGCAGCTTGTTCTGTTGTGGTGGATGGCAGCTTGTTCTGTTGTGGTTATGGATGGCAGCTTGTTCTGTTGTGGTTATGGATGGCAGCTTGTTCTGTTGTGGTTATGGATGGCAGCTTGTTCTGTTGTGGTTATGGATGGCAGCTTGTTCTGTTGTGGTTATGGATGGCAGCTTGTTCTGTTGTGGTGATGGATGGCAGCTTGTTCTGTGGTGGTGGATGGCAGCTTGTTCTGTTGTGGTGGTGGATGGCAGCTTGTTCTGTTGTGATGGATGGCAGCTTGTTCTGTTGTGATGGATGGCAGCTTGTTCTGTTGTGATGGATGGCAGCTTGTTCTGTTGTGGTGGATGGCAGCTTGTTCTGTTGTGGTGGATGGCAGCTTGTTCTGTTGTGGTGATGGATGGCAGCTTGTTCTGTTGTGGTGGTGGATGGCAGCTTGTTCTGTTGTGGTGGATGGCAGCTTGTTCTGTTGTGGTGGATGGCAGCTTGTTCTGTTGTGGATGGCAGCTTGTTCTGTGGTGGTGGATGGCAGCTTGTTCTGTTGTGGATGGCAGCTTATTCTGTTGTGGTGATGGATGGCAGCTTGTTCTGTTGTGGTGGATGGCAGCTTGTTCTGTGGTGGTGGATGGCAGCTTGTTCTGTGGTGGTGGATGGCAGCTTGTTCTGTTGTGGATGGCAGCTTGTTCTGTTGTGGTGGATGGCAGCTTGTTCTGTGGTGGTGGATGGCAGCTTGTTCTGTGGTGGTGGATGGCAGCTTGTTCTGTGGTGGTGGATGGCAGCTTGTTCTGTGGTGGTGGATGGCAGCTTGTTCTGTGGTGGTGGATGGCAGCTTGTTCTGTTGTGGTGGAGGATGATAGCTTATGTTATGGTTGAAGGATGATAGCGTGTCCTCTTGTGAAGGATGATAGCTTGTCCTGTTATGATTGAAGGATGATAACTTGGTCTGGTATGGTTGAAGAATTATAGCTTGTCCTGTTATGGTTGTAGGATGATAGCTTGTCCTCTTGTGAAGGATGATAGCTTGTCCTGTTATGGTTGTAGAATGATAGCGTGTCCTGTTGCGAAGGATGATAGCTTGTCCTGTTATGGTTGAAGGATGATAGCTTATTCTGTTGTGGCTGAAGGATGATAGCTTGTCCTGTTGTGAAGGATGATAGTTTGTTATTTTGTGGTTGAAGGATGATAGCTTGTTATGTTATGGCTGAAGGATGATAGCTTGGTCTGTTATGGTTGAAGGATGATAGCTTATTCTGTTATGGTTGAAGGATAATAGCGTGTCCTCTTGTGAAGGATGATAGCTTGTCCTGTTATGGTTGTAGGATGATAGCGTGTCCTGTTGATGATAGCTTGTTCTGTTATGGTTGAAGGATGATAGCTTGTCCTGTTGTGAAGGATGATAGTTTGTTATTTTGTGGTTGAAGGATGATAGCTTGTTCTGTTATGGTTGAAGGATGATAGCTTGTTATGTTATGGTTGAAGGATGATAGCTTGGTCTTATGGTTGAAGGATGATAGCTTGGTCTGTTATGGTTGAAGGATGATAGCTTGTTATGTTATGGCTGAAGGATGATAGCTTGTTATGTTATGGCTGAAGGATGATAGCTTGGTCTGTTATGGTTGAAGGATGATAGCTTATTCTGTTGTGGTTGAAGGATGATAGCCTGGTCTGTTATGGTTGAAGGATGATAGCTTGTTATGTTATGGTTGAAAGATGATAGCTTGTCCTGTTATGGTTGTAGGATGATAGCGTGTCCTGTTGTGAAGGATGATAGCTTGTCCTGTTATGGTTGTAGGATGATAGCGTGTCCTGTTATGAAGGATGATAGCTTGTCCTATTATGGTTGAGGAATGATAGCTTGTCCTGTTATGGTTGTAGGATGATAGCGTGTCCTCTTGTTAAGGATGATAGCTTGTCCTGTTATGGTTGAAGGATGATAGCGTGTCCTGTTGTGAAGGATGATAGCGTGTCCTGTTGTGAAGGATGATAGCTTGTCCTGTTATGGTTGTAGGATGATAGCGTGTCCTGTTGTGAAGGATGATAGCGTGTCCTGTTGAGAAGGATGATAGCGTGTCCTGTTGAGAAGGATGATAGCTTGTCCTGTTATGGTTGTAGGATGATAGCGTGTCCTGTTGTGAAGGATGATAGCGTGTCCTGTTGAGAAGGATGATAGCTTGTCCTGTTATGGTTGTAGGATGATAGCGTGTCCTGTTGTAAAGGATGATAGCTTGTCCTGTTATGGTTGTAGGATGATAGCGTGTCCTGTTGTGAAGGATGATAGCGTGTCCTGTTGTGAAGGATGATAGCGTGTCTTGTTGTGAAGGATGATAGCGTGTCCTGTTGTGAAGGATGACAGCGTGTCCTGTTGTGAAGGATAGCGTGTCCTGTTGTGAAGGATGATAGCGTGTCCTGTTGTGAAGGATGATAGCGTGTCCTGTTGTGAAGGATGATAGCGTGTCCTGTTGTGAAGGATGATAGCGTGTCTTGTAGTGAAGGATGATAGCGTGTCCTGTAGTGAAGGATGATAGCGTGTCTTGTGAAGGACGATAGCGCGTCCTGTAGTGAAGGATGATAGTGTGTCTAGTGAAGGATGATAGCGTGTCCTGTAGTGAAGGATGATAGCGTGTCTAGTGAAGGATAGCGTGTGTTGTAGTGAAAGATGATAGCGTGTGTTGTAGTGAAGGATGATAGCGTGTGTTGTAGTGAAGGATGATAGCGTGTCTTGTAGTGAAGGATGATAGCGTGTCTTGTAGTGAAGGATGATAGCGTGTCTTGTAGTGAAGGATGATAGCGTGTCTTGTAGTGAAGGATGATAGCGTGTCTTGTAGTGAAGGATGATAGCGTGTCTTGTAGTGAAGGATGATAGCGTGTCTTGTAGTGAAGGATGATAGCGTGTCTTGTAGTGAAGGATGATAGCGTGTCTTGTAGTGAAGGATGATAGCGTGTCTAGTGAAGGATAGCGTGTCTTGTAGTGAAGGATGATAGCGTGTCTTGTAGTGAAGGATGATAGCGTGTCTTGTAGTGAAGGATGATAGCGTGTCTTGTAGTGAAGGATGATAGCGTGTCTTGTAGTGAAGGATGATAGCGTGTCTAGTGAAGGATAGCGTGTCTTGTAGTGAAGGATGATAGCGTGTCTTGTAGTGAAGGATGATAGCGTGTCTTGTAGTGAAGGATGATAGCGTGTCTTGTAGTGAAGGATGATAGCGTGTCTTGTAGTGAAGGATGATAGCGTGTCTAGTGAAGGATAGCGTGTCTTGTAGTGAAGGATGATAGCGTGTCTTGTAGTGAAGGATGATAGCTTGCCCTTCCCTGACCATCAAGGACAATAAAGTTCAGGGACTTGTATTGGAGGATCGTGACAACTTTTTTCATTTTATGGAGATCAGAGAATCTTCTCTTTGTGACCACGGGAGAATCTGAGCCTCTTTGGTCATGGAAGTGATCAAACTCCCTCTTTTGGTTATGGAAGGAATCAAACTCCCTCTTTTGGTCATGGAAGGGATCAAACTCCCTCTTTTGGTTATGGAAGGGATCAAACTCCCTCTTTTGGTTATGGAAGGGATCAAACTCACTATTTTGGTCATGGAAGGAATCAGACTCCCTCTTTTGGTTATGGAAGGGATCAAACTCCCTCTTTTGGTTATGGAAGGAATCAAACTCCCTCTTTTGGTTATGGAAGGAATCAAACTCCCTCTTTTGGTCATGGAAGGAATCAAACTCCCTCTTTTGGTCATGGAAGGGATCAAACTCCCTCTTTTGGTTATGGAAGGAATCAAACTCCCTCTTTTGGTCATGGAAGGGATCAAACTCCCTCTTTTGGTTATAGAAGGGATCAAACTCCCTCTTTTGGTTATGGAAGGGATCAAACTCACTCTTTTGGTCATGGAAGGAATCAAACTCCCTCTTTTGGTTATGGAAGGAATCAAACTCCCTCTTTTGGTCATGGAAGGGATCAAACTTACTCTTTTGGTTATGGAAGGGATCAAACTCCCTCTTTTGGTCATGGAAGGGATCAAACTCCCTCTTTTGGTCATGGAAGGGATCAAACTCCCTCTTTTGGTTATGGAAGGGATCAAACTCTCTCTTTTGGTCATGGAAGGAATCAAACTCCCTCTTTTGGTTATGTAAGGGATCAAACTCCCTCTTTTGGTCATAGAAGGGATCAAACTCCCTCTTTTGGTCATAGAAGGGATCAAACTCCCTCTTTTGGTCATGGAAGGGATCAAACTCCCTCTTTTGGTCATGGGGATCAGACTCCCTCTTTTGGCCATGGAAGGGATCAAACTCCCTCTTTTGGCCATGGAAAGGATCAAACTCCCTCTTTTGGTTATGTAAGGGATCAAACTCCCTCTTTTGGTCATAGAAGGGATCAGACTCCCTCTTTTGGTCATGGAAGGGATCAAACTCCCTCTTTTGGTCATGGGGATCAGACTCCCTCTTTTGGCCATGGAAGGGATCAAACTCCCTCTTTTGGTTATGTAAGGGATCAAACTCCCTCTTTTGGTCATAGAAGGGATCAGACTCCCTCTTTTGGTCATGGGAAAGATCAAACTCCCTCTTTTCGTCACGGAAGGGATCAAACTCCCTCTTTTGGTCATGGGGATCAAACTCCCTCTTTGGGTCTTGGAAGGGATCCAACTCCCTCTTTGGGTCATGGAAGGGATCAAACTCCCTCTTCGGGTCATGGAAGGGATCAAACTCCCATTTTGGGTCATGGAAAGGATCAAACTCCCATTTTGGGTCATGGAAGGGATCAAACTCCCATTTTGGGTCATGGAAGGGATCAAACTCCCATTTTGGGTCATGGAAGGGATCAAACTCCCATTTTGGGTCATGGAAGGGATCAAACTCCCATTTTGGGTCATGGAAGGGATCAAACTCCCATTTTGGGTCATGGAAGGGATCAAACTCCCATTTTGGGTCATGGAAGGGATCAAATCCCTTGCCTGGGGAGACTTAATGCTTTCCTGATCCGAGGGAATTTTTACCAGGGCGCGTTTTTTATCTCAACATTCTTCATGTTAACATTCATCATCTTCACAGTCATCTTAACATTCATCATCTTCACAGTCATCTTAACATTCATCATCTTCACAGTCATCTTAACATTCATCATCTTCATAGTCATCTTAACATTCATCATCTTCATAGTCATCTTAACATTCATCATCTTCACAGTCATCTTAACATTCATCATCTTCATAGTCATCTTAACATTCATCATCTTCACAGTCATCTTAACATTCATCATCTTCACAGTCATCTTAACATTCATCATCTTCACAGTCATCTTAACATTCATCATCTTCACAGTCATCTTAACATTCATCATCTTCACAGTCATCTTAACATTCATCATCTTCACAGTCATCTTAACATTCATCATCTTAACATTCATCATCTTCACAGTCATCTTAACATTCATCATCTTCACAGTCATCTTAACATTCATCATCTTCACAGTCATCTTCACAGTCATCATCTTCACAGTCATCTTAACATTCATCATCTTCACAGTCATCTTAACATTCATCATCTTCACAGTCATCTAAACATTCATCATCTTCATAGTCATCTTAACATTCATCATCTTCACAGTCATCTTAACATTCATCATCTTCATAGTCATCTTAACATTCATCATCTTCACAGTCATCTTAACATTCATCATCTTCATAGTCATCTTAACATTCATCATCTTCACAGTCATCTTAACATTCATCATCTTCACAGTCATCTTAACATTCATCATCTTCATAGTCATCTTAACATTCATCATCTTCATAGTCATCTTAACATTCATCATCTTCATAGTCATCTTAACATTCATCATCTTCACAGTCATCTTAACATTCATCATCTTCATAGTCATCTTAACATTCATCATCTTCAGAGTCATCTTAACATTCATCATCTTCATAGTCATCTTAACATTCATCATCTTCACAGTCATCTTAACATTCATCATCTTCACAGTCATCTTAACATTCATCATCTTCATAGTCATCTTAACATTCATCATCTTCACAGTCATCTTAACATTCATCATCTTCATAGTCATCTTAACATTCATCATCTTCACAGTCATCTTAACATTCATCATCTTCACAGTCATCTTAACATTCATCATCTTCACAGTCATCTTAACATTCATCATCTTAACATTCATCATCTTCACAGTCATCTTAACATTCATCATCTTCACAGTCATCTTAACATTCATCATCTTCACAGTCATCTTCACAGTCATCATCTTCACAGTCATCTTAACATTCATCATCTTCACAGTCATCTTAACATTCATCATCTTCACAGTCATCTAAACATTCATCATCTTCATAGTCATCTTAACATTCATCATCTTCACAGTCATCTTAACATTCATCATCTTCATAGTCATCTTAACATTCATCATCTTCACAGTCATCTTAACATTCATCATCTTCACAGTCATCTTAACATTCATCATCTTCATAGTCATCTTAACATTCATCATCTTCATAGTCATCTTAACATTCATCATCTTCACAGTCATCTTAACATTCATCATCTTCACAGTCATCTTAAAATTCATCATCTTCATAGTCATCTTAACATTCATCATCTTCACAGTCATCTTAACATTCATCATCTTCACAGTCATCTTAACATTCATCATCTTAACATTCATCATCTTAACATTCATCATCTTCACAGTCATCTTAACGTTCATCATCTTCACAGTCATCTTAACATTCATCATCTTCATAGTCATCTTAACATTCATCATCTTAACATTCATCATCTTCACAGTCATCTTAACATTCATCATCTTCACAGTCATCTTAACATTCATCATCTTCACAGTCATCTTAACATTCATCATCTTCACAGTCATCTTAACATTCATCATCTTCATAGTCATCTTAACATTCATCATCTTAACATTCATCATCTTCATAGTCATCTTAACATTCATCATCTTCACAGTCATCTTAACATTCGTCATCTTCACAGTCATCTTAACATTCATCATCTTCACAGTCATCTTAACATTCATCATCTTCACAGTCATCTTAACATTCATCATCTTCACAGTCATCTTAACATTCATCATCTTCACAGTCATCTTAACATTCATCATCTTCATAGTCATCTTAACATTCATCATCTTCACAGTCATCTTAACATTCATCATCTTCACAGTCATCTTAACATTCATCATCTTCACAGTCATCTTAACATTCATCATCTTCATAGTCATCTTAACATTCATCATCTTCACAGTCATCTTAACATTCATCATCTTCATAGTCATCTTAACATTCATCATCTTCACAGTCATCTTAACATTCATCATCTTCATAGTCATCTTAACATTCATCATCTTCACAGTCATCTTAACATTCATCATCTTCACAGTCATCTTAACATTCATCATCTTCACAGTCATCTTAACATTCATCATCTTCATAGTCATCTTAACATTCATCATCTTCACAGTCATCTTAACATTCATCATCTTCACAGTCATCTTAACATTCATCATCTTCACAGTCATCTTAACGTTCATCATCTTCACAGTCATCTTAACATTCATCATCTTCACAGTCATCTTAACATTAATCATCTTCACAGTCATCTTAACATTCATCTTAACATTCATCATCTTAACATTCATCATCTTCACAGTCATCTTAACATTCATCATCTTCACAGTCATCTTAACATTCATCATCTTCACAGTCATCTTAACATTCATCATCTTCACAGTCATCTTAACATTCATCATCTTCACAGTCATCTTAACATTCATCATCTTCACAGTCATCTTAACATTCATCATCTTCATAGTCATCTTAACATTCATCTTCACAGTCATCTTAACATTCATCATCTTCACAGTCATCTTAACATTCATCATCTTCATAGTCATCTTAACATTCATCATCTTCATAGTCATCTTAACATTCATCATCTTCATAGTCATCTTAACATTCATCATCTTCATAGTCATCTTAACATTCATCATCTTAACATTCATCATCTTCACAGTCATCTTAACATTCATCATCTTCACAGTCATCTTAACATTCATCATCTTCACAGTCATCTTAACATTCATCATCTTCACAGTCATCTTAACATTCATCATCTTCATAGTCATCTTAACATTCATCATCTTCACAGTCATCTTAACATTCATCATCTTCATAGTCATCTTAACATTCATCATCTTCACAGTCATCTTAACATTCATCATCTTAATAGTCATCTTAACATTCATCATCTTCACAGTCATCTTAACATTCATCATCTTCATAGTCATCTTAACATTCATCATCTTCACAGTCATCTTAACATTCATCATCTTCACAGTCATCTTAACATTCATCATCTTCACAGTCATCTTAACATTCATCATCTTCACAGTCATCTTAACATTCATCATCTTCATAGTCATCTTAACATTCATCATCTTCACAGTCATCTTAACATTCATCATCTTCACAGTCATCTTAACATTCATCATCTTCACAGTCATCTTAACGTTCATCATCTTCACAGTCATCTTAACATTCATCATCTTCACAGTCATCTTAACATTAATCATCTTCACAGTCATCTTAACATTCATCTTAACATTCATCATCTTAACATTCATCATCTTCACAGTCATCTTAACATTCATCATCTTCACAGTCATCTTAACATTCATCATCTTCACAGTCATCTTAACATTCATCATCTTCACAGTCATCTTAACATTCATCATCTTCACAGTCATCTTAACATTCATCATCTTCACAGTCATCTTAACATTATTCATCCTTACATTCATATTACATTCATCTTAATATTATTCATCCTAACATTCATTATCTCAACATCATATTAATATTCATCATCATAATATCATATTAACATTCATCATCTTAACATTCACCATCTTAACATTCACAATCATCCTTACATTCATGTTAACATTATTCATCCTTACATTCATATTAACATTCATCTTAATATTATTCATCCTAACATTCAATATCTTAATATCATATTAATATTCATCATCATATCATATTAATGTTCATCATATATTAATATTCATCATCTTAACATTCATCATATTAATCATCTTAACATTCAACCTAACATTCATCATCTTAGCATTCATCATAACATGTGTTTACCTTCTCACCGAGACAGAAACATTAGGGTAACATCTTCCACTTAAGAGTAACTCAGGTCAGATCACTGACAGTGATAAGGAAATGTGTGAACTTTTCAACACTTCCTCTCAGTTTTCCCACAGGAAAATACTAGCGATATTCCTGAAATAATAGATTATGTAGAACAGGATAATAAACTAAGTACCATTGTAGTAACTAGTGACATGGTCCTCAGACAAATAGAGAAACTAAAACCAAACAAATCCCCAGGTCCTGATGAACTGTTTACAAGGATGTTAATGGAATGTAAAGAGGAACTTAGCATATCTTTGGCTAATATTTTTAACATATCACTACAAACTGGCATAGTGCCTGACAAGTGGAAAACGGCAAATGTAATACCTATTTACAAGGCAGGTGACAGGTCCTTAGCTTCGAATTATAGACCAATAAGCCTTACCTCCATAGTTGGTAAATTTATGGAATCAATCTATATAAACGACATAGATGAGGGAATAAATAGCAACATAACCAAATTTGCTGATAATACAAAAATAGGCCGTCCAATTCATTCTTGTGAGGACATTAGAGCACTCCCTCCAGGATGATTTGAATAGACAGATGTAGTGGTCGGAGAAGTGGCAGATGCACTTTAATATAGACAAATGCAAAGTTCTAAATTTTGAACAGGAAAATGTGTGTGTGTGTGTGTGTGTACTCACCTAGTTGAGGTTGCAGGGGTCGAGTCCGAGCTCCTGGCCTCTCCTCTTCACTGATCGCTACTAGGTCACTCTCCCTGAACCGTGAGCTTTATCATACCTCTGCTTAAAGCTATGTATGGATCCTGCCTCCACTACATCGCTTCCCAAACTATTCCACTTGCTGACTACTCTGTGGCTAAAGAAATACTTCCTAACATCCCTGTGATTCATCTGTGTCTTCAACTTCCAACTGTGTCCCCTTGTTGCTGTGTCCCATCTCTGGAACATCCTGTCTTTGTCCACAATGTCAATTCCTCTCAGTATTTTGTATGTCGTTATCATGTCCCCCCTATCTCTCCTGTCCTCCAGAGTCGTCAGGTTGATTTCCCTTAACCTCTCCTCGTAGGACATACCTCTTAGCTCTGGGACTAGTCTTGTTGCAAACCTTTACACTTTCTCTAGTTTCTTTACGTGCTTGGCTAGCTGTGGGTTCCAAACTGGTGCCGCATACTCCAATATGGGCCTAACGTACACGGTGTACAGGGTCCTGAACGACTCCTTATTAAGATGTCGGAATGCTGTTCTGAGGTTTGCCAGGCGCCCATATGCTGCAGCAGTTATTTGTGTGTGTGTGTGTGTGTGTGTGTGTGTGTGTGTGTGTGTGTGTGTGTGTGTGTGTGTGTGTGTGCGCGTGTGTGTGCGCGCGTTCGTGTGTGTGCGCGCGCGTGTATGTGTGTATGTGTGTGTGTGTGTGTGTGTACACTAGTTTTGGTTGCAGGGGTCGAGACTCGGCTCCTGGCCCCGCCTCTTCACTGGTCGCTACTAGGACCTCTCCCTCCCTGCTCCACGAGCTTTATCATACCTCGTCTTAAAACTATGTATAGTTCCTGCCTCCACAACATCACTTGCCAGTTTGAAGAAATACTTCCTAACATCCCTTTGACTCAGATGAGTCTTCAACTTCCAATTGTGACCCCTTGTGTCTGTGTTCCATTTCTGGAACATCCTGTCTCTGTCCACCTTGTCTATTCCTCGCAGTATTTTGTATGTCGTTATCATGTCTCCCCTAACCATTCTCTCCTCCAATGTTGTCAGGCCGATTTTCCTTAACCTTTCTTCGTAGCACATTCCCTTTAGCTCTGGAAGTAGCTTTGTTGCAAACCTTTGTACTTTCTCTAATTTCTTGACGTGCTTGACCAGGTGTGGATTCCAAACTGGTGCTGCATACTCCAGTATGGGCCTGACGTACATGGTGTACAGAGTCTTGAACGATTCCATACTGAGGTATTGGAATGCTATTCTCAGGTTTGCCAGGCGCCCATATGCTGCAGCAGTTATCTGGTTGATGTGTGCTTCCGGAGACGTGCTCGGTATTATACTCACCCCAATATCTTTCTCCTTGAGTGAGGTTTGCAGTCTTTGGCCGCCTAGCCTATACTCTGTCTGCGGTCTTCTTTGCTCTTCCCCGATCTTCATGACATTGCATATTGCTGGGTTAAATTCGTTGCTGGACCACGCGTCCAGCCTATCCAGGTCTCTTTGTAGTCCTGCCTGATCCTCAGGAACACTTCTGAGTCTATCCCTTCCATCATGTCATTCATATATACCGAAAATAGCACTGGTCCTAGGACTGCCCCCTGTGGGACCTCGCTCGTCACAGGCGCCCACTGTAATACCTCATCACGTACCATGACTCGTTGACCCCCCCTGTAAGGTATTCTCTGATCCATTGTAGTGCCTTTCCTGTTATACGTGCCTGATCCTCTAGGTTCTGCACTAATTTGTTGTGAGGAACTGTGTTGAAGGCCTTGCAGTCCAAGAAAATGCAATCAACCCACCCCTCTCTCTCGTGTCTTACTTCTGTTACCGTGTCATAAAACTAGAGTAGGTTTGTGACACAGGATTTGCCTTCCATGAATCCATGCTGGCTGTTGTTTATAATCTTGTTCCGTTCCAGGTGCCCCACCACTCTCCTCCTGATAATCTTCTCCATAAATAACAAAAAAGGCACAATACCGTGACTGGAACGATACACAAATAACCCGCAAATAAAAGAGAGAAGCTTACGACGACGTTTCGGTCCGACTTGGACCATTGACAAAGTGACTTTGTCAGTGGTCCAAGTCGGACCGAAACGTCGTCGTAAGCTTCTCTCTTTTATGTGCGGGTTATTTTTGTAATCTTCTCCATAACTTTGCATACTATACACTTCAGTGACACTGGTCAATATTGCCTCATTTCTGTCTCCTTTCTTAAAAATGGGGACTACATTTGCTGTCTTCCATACCTCAGGTAGTTGCCCAGTTTCAAGGGATGTGTTGAAAATTGTGGTTAGTGGCACACACCGTGTGTGTGTGTGTGTGTGTGTGTGTGTGTGTGTGTGTGTGTGTGTGGGGCAGGAATATTACAGCGAGGAGGAGGTTGGAAGTGTAGGTGTGAACATTAAGTAGAGAATGAGGGTGAAGAAACGAGTATAGTTGATGTTTCCATCCCGTGAAGGATGCCAGACAGGTATTCCCGGTATTCCATAACCGCGGCCTCCTCTACCTCAGTGCGCCCAGGAGGCACGGTCTTCTTCCTCAAAACTCTCAGGAAAAACAGGAGCTATAGAACAACGTCCTTAGGAGACCCAGGAGACATAGCTCAACTCTCCTAAAATAACCAGGAACCATTAACCAACACTGTCTAAGAGGTGATGAATGGTCTGTCTAAGAGGGCCAGAAGCTGGAACTCGTCTTTATTTAATATGGGGTATTTATAGCAAAAAAAAATCCATGATATTTTACGGGGTATTTTTAATAATTCTTCATTTTATGGCGCAATGACAGCAAAAAAATATCTGCATTTTATGGGGTAGTTAGAAAAAAACCATGGTATTTTATGGGCATTTATAAAAAACATGGTATTTTATGGGGTATTTAGAAAAAAAAATCCGTGTTATATGGGGCATTTATTTTAACATTGACAAATTTGTAAAATTTGAGGAAGTGGTACTTTTGGCAGTGCCCTGGGAATGAGGTGATTCCTCTCGGGGATGTTGAGCTAAGGAATTAACTTGTCTGCTTCCTTGGATCAAATCATATTACTTCCCGTTCCTCAGGTGTTTGACCCCTTGCGGGTTTATCGCTCGCCCCTAAATGTAGCGATGGAAATCTGTAAGGGTGTGTCCTTTTTTTCTGGAACCTGTCAGTGGGTGTGTCGGGTGGCGGTTATGTATGCAAATTTCTTTGTTAAATTATTGCTATTTAAATTCGTGGTGTGGCCTGCCTAGGTTTACCAGTGTGTGTTGTCCACTATGCAAGACTGCTACTAGCGTACCTACCTGGGTTCCCTTTATTGGTGGCTAGGACATGTCATACTCCCGGAAAATACACGGGGGAATGTTGAGGTAAAAACTACTGTATCGACCTGGCTTTAAAGCAGAGTTCTGCTTCATTGTACTTAATTTGCCACCTAAGTCGATATGTTCTTGGGACGTCACAGGACCGGTGGCCTCGTCGGATGACCAAAATATTGCCCTTTAAAGGACACACAAGTTTCCCCGTCTTCTAATAACATGTTCGTTTTTCCATTATAATCTACCGTGTCCATAATTACTATCGCATTTGTTTTGTCTGTTTTGTAAGGTGAAGCCCAGGATCTTTCTTTAAGTCATAATATAACTTAACAGATCTTTGAGGAAAATTTTGTTGCATAGGTCTGAGCGACGTGGGTGCCTGAACGTCCTCTTTCAACAAGAACTGTTATTAGAGGATTCTCTGTAACCTGAGTATAGGCGAGTAAGACAATGATATACTGTTCGGTATGATGAGTGATCTCATAAGCGAGAGTCCTTTATACATCATACAAGTTTCATTTATCATCTGACCTCTCCCTCTCTCGCTCTTAAATCTCCATCTCATATCTCTTTTATTTCTCTCTCTCGTGTATCTCCTCATTCTCTTCCACAATTCTCTGCCTCCCATATCTGCTAATCCCTTCTATCTCCCTGCTCAGAGGCAGTAGGAGTGAGAGAGAAAGAGAGAGAGAGAGAGAGAGAGAGAGAGAGAGAGAGAGAGAGAGAGAGAGAGAGAGAGAGAGAGAGGGAGGGAGGGAGAGGGCTGAAGGGACAGGGAGGAGAGAGAGAGAGAGAGATTGATCTTGTGGTGGTCTCAAAGACCACTCCACCAACTCAGGTGAAGACTTTCCCTAACTTGCTCACCCAAGTTCCTGGCTGTCCACCCTCTTCCCATTCAATACTCTTCCTCCTCTCCACCCCATTCCCTTACCAACCCTCGCCATTCCATTCCTCCCGTGAATGGGATAGGCTATCCTGGGAGATGGTAATTCCCAAGTGATAGTAACTCCAGCTCTGCTGGAAGGAAACCTTTGAAGTTGTCGTAGCTGATGAACCCTTACTGGAATACTTTACGATATCCTCATTGACTTAGTGAAGTCTCCAGCTCAGGCTGACACTGCTGCATCCTCCCAATTCAGGCTGACACAACTGCAGTCTCCCAGCTCATACTGACGCATTTCGGCACCTTGTATGAGCACCATCCTGCGTGATGGAATATGGCAGGGAAAAACCACTGTGTAACTATCATATAGAATAGTGTAGCAGCACACTACTGCTACTCTCCCTCACCGCCTTTCATCTCCACCACTGAGCCTGAGTCAGGCTGACTGAGTGACGGTATTCAGGCCCACCATTCTTCCTCAAGAATGATACACGTTCAGAATTCAATGTTTATCTGTTTTTCCTCGGTCACCACGTTGCCAGACGTATCGCGTCCAGTTTGTTTATTTGTGGTTTAATATACGTTTGAGTAAACTAAACGTAACTTAAAGAAGAAAAAAATAGTAACTTCAAGAAAAATTGTAACCGTCAAGAAACTAGCGCTGAAAGAAACGTCAGAAATGTGACATAATATACCGAGACTGTGTTACCAGGCCGGGTTCGCCTTCCTCTGGGCAAACACTCAAGGTTTGCAAAACAAATAAGTGTTAGAGTTAGCAATATAAGTGGATTCGTCAAGGAAGGAAATGCTGTATTTGAAGCATTCACAGAGACACATACAAGGGGTGGTTTTAGACAGATATAGCGATCAAAAACTCTAATAATTATAGACTTGACTGGGTTAATAAGTCACTGAGAGGAGTAGAACTCTGTGTGAAAGATATTTTTGTTGCTGTTTGACAAAGCTGAGGAATTCATCAAATGATACAGTTGAAGTTCTCGATATTAAAGTGGAAAATGGGAAGCTGGTAATTATCCTCGTATATAAACCACCATCAGTAACGGCTGGGCAGTTCATGAATCAGACAATGAAGACACCAAATATTATCCACCTCGAAGATTTCATCCTAATATGATATGGAAAAAGGTAAATCGATGCGTTATACTGCAAATGGTTCCTGGAAGTGCGCTAACACGGGTACACACGAGAAAACTTGAGACTTAGTGGAAACTTAGATTTGAATCAGCAGGCAACCAAACCAACCAGAAGTGAAAAACACATCGGATTTGATCTTAACAAATAACGAGGAACTAATGAGAGACGTAATCACATACACAATATACTTGGATGACAGCATCATAGAAGTTCAAGCGAATATAAATTCAGGAGTTCATAGTCTAACAATGTAAAAGAAATGAACGAAATTCTATAAGACCAATATGAATAAATGTTCAGCAATCCATTGAACGAAGATAGGGTAGAGAATGTAGCTTTTTAAAATAACCCAGAAGGCCCTAACTTAATGTGACTGACATAAGCACAAATCTGCAGAATTAAAAAAGAAGGTAGAAAACAAGCCCACTCCAGCCCGAATACATGGAATTCCATATTTAAAAAGAAGTGCAAAATACCACTAGCACGAGCAGTCAGTATCGTGTGGAGAAAGAGGTTAGATCTAGGTGAAATACTGGAGTGCAGACAGGTATTTAGCATAAAGGAGACAGTAGAGCACTAGGCAAGAATTACGGACCAGTAGCCCTAACATCACGCATCACAGGTCTTTGAAAGGATCCTTGTAGTTAACACTAGGAGGGAAGGATCCTTGCAGTTAACACTAGCAGGGAAGGCTCCTGCAGGTCAGCTTCCCGGTCATCACACACCTGCAGAATGTTGTCCCGGGCCTGGTCAGGTGTCTTTATATCAGGCACCTGAATTGTGTGCTGAGATTTTTCTCTGGTGTGAGGGACGATCGTCGCCACGTCACTGTGGGTAATAACTTAGCTCTGGCTGCCGCGGTAGGTCTCTGACTTTCTCATGAATATCCGTAACAAAGATTTCTGCTTAGTGTGTTACTGTGTGGTGTGGTGTTCCCTGTGAGCGTCAGGTGACGTTCTTGGTAATAGGTGGTGAAAAAAGACGTAAGTGCAGAGAGGGACTGCCGAGACAACAAGGAAATTTATACACGTGTAGTCGGTGAGTAGTTGCTTGTACAAAGTTATATTTCTGTGTATTGACTGGAGAAGGCTGTTCCACAGGCGAAACGTCCCAGTGAGGTTTCTCCTTGCAGCTGTGTCATTTTTCACTACTTGTCGGTTTTGTGCCTTTTATCTCCTTGGTAATTGTTTTGGACAGTGTCTTGACAGGAACTTCCAGTTGAAGCTTGGAACGAAGGCGTTACTGGACTTGAACACACTGAGAGTGCTCCTAGGTGATTCTAGGTGCTCCTGGGATCGATGGTCTTAGCTTCGCTTGTGTGCTTCCTGGTGCTTGAGTGTCAGGTCTCCTCACCATGTTGCTGGGCTTCTCTCCCTCACTTGTTTAATCTCGTAACTATATGTTTATCTGCATCTACACCAAAGCTTTCTGAACTCACTCTTTTGACAGAACCAGTGGTGAAAAACCTCGGTACTTCCTCCGCTAGACTTACCGCTACCTGTTTTACTTACTCTTGACAGTGGATGAGGAGTGGCTGACTGCTGACAGTGGATGAGTGCCTGATTGTTGACAGTGGATGAGGAGTGCCTGACTGTTGACAGTGGATGAGGAGTGCCTGACTGTTGACAGTGGATGAGGAGTGCCTGACTGTTGACAGTGGATGAGGAGTGCCTGACTGTTGACAGTGGATGAGGAGTGCCTGATTGTTGACAGTGGATGAGGAGTGCCTGATTGTTGACAGTGGATGAGGAGTGGCTGACTGCTGACAGTGGATGAGGAGTGCCTGATTGTTGACAGTGGATGAGGAGTGCCTGACTGTTGACAGTGGATGAGGAGTGCCTGATTGTTGACAGTGGATGAGGAGTGCCTGATTGTTGATAGTGGATGAGGAGTGCCTGACTGTTGACAGTGGATGAGGAGTGCCTGACTGTTGACAGTGGATGAGGAGTGCCTGACTGTTGACAGTGGATGAGGAGTGCCTGATTGTTGACAGTGGATGAGGAGTGCCTGACTGTTGACAGTGGATAAGGAGTGCCTGACTGTTGACAGTGGATGAGGAGTGCCTGATTGTTGACAGTGGATGAGGAGTGCCTGATTGTTGACAGTGGATGAGGAGTGGCTGACTGCTGACAGTGGATGAGGAGTGCCTGATTGTTGACAGTGGATGAGGAGTGCCTGACTGTTGACAGTGGATGAGGAGTGCCTGATTGTTGACAGTGGATGAGGAGTGCCTGATTGTTGACAGTGGATGAGGAGTGCCTGACTGTTGACAGTGGATGAGGAGTGCCTGACTGTTGACAGTGGATGAGGAGTGCCTGACTGTTGACAGTGGATGAGGAGTGCCTGATTGTTGACAGTGGATGAGGAGTGCCTGACTGTTGACAGTGGATGAGGAGTGGCTGACTGCTGACAGTGGATGAGGAGTGCCTGACTGTTGACAGTGGATGAGGAGTGCCTGATTGTCGACAGTGGATGAGGAGTGCCTGATTGTTGACAGTGGATGAGGAGTGCCTGACTGTTGACAGTGGATGAGGAGTGCCTGACTGTTGACAGTGGATGAGGAGTGCCTGACTGTTGACAGTGGATGAGGAGTGCCTGACTGCTGACAGTGGATGAGGAGTGCCTGACTGCTGACAGTGGATGAGGAGTGCCTGACTGTTGACAGTGGATGAGGAGTGCCTGACTGTTGACAGTGGATGAGGAGTGCCTGACTGTTGACAGTGGATGAGGAGTGCCTGACTGCTGACAGTGGATGAGGAGTGCCTGACTGCTGACAGTGGATGAGGAGTGCCTGACTGTTGACAGTGGATGAGAAGTGCCTGACTGTTGACAGTGGATGAGGAGTGCCTGACTGTTGACAGTGGATGAGTGCCTGACTGTTGACAGTGGATGAGGAGTGCCTGACAGTTGACAGTGGATGAGGAGTGCCTGACAGTTGACAGTGGATGAGGAGTGCCTGACTGTTGACAGTGGATGAGTGCTGACTGTTGACAGTGGATGAGGAGTGCCTGACAGTTGACAGTGGATGAGGAGTGCCTGACAGTTGACAGTGGATGAGGAGTGCCTGACTGTTGACAGTGGATGAGTGCCTGACTGTTGACAGTGGATGAGGAGTGCCTGACTGTTGACAGTGGATGAGGAGTGCCTGACTGTTGACAGTGGATGAGGAGTGCCTGACTGTTGACAGTAGATGACGAGTGCCTGACTGTTGACAGTGGATAAGGAGTGCCTGACTGTTGACAGTGGATGAGGAGTGCCTGACTGTTGACAGTGGATGAGGAGTGCCTGACTGTTGACAGTGGATAAGGAGTGCCTGACTGTTGACAGTAGATGACGAGTGCCTGACTGTTGACAGTGGATGAGGAGTGCCTGACTGTTGACAGTGGATAAGGAGTGCCTGACTGTTGACAGTAGATGACGAGTGCCTGACTGTTGACAGTGGATGAGGAGTGCCTGACTGTTGACAGTGGATGAGGAGTGCCTGACTGTTGACAGTGGATGAGGAGTGCCTGACTGTTGACAGTGGATAAGGAGTGCCTGACTGTTGACAGTGGATGAGTGCCTGACTGTTGACAGTGGATGAGGAGTGCCTGACTGGTGACAGTGGATGAGTGCCTGACTGTTGACAGTGGATAAGGAGTGCCTGACTGTTGACAGTGGATGAGGAGTGCCTGACTGTTGACAGTGGATAAGGAGTGCCTGACTGTTGACAGTGGATGAGTGCCTGACTGTTGACAGTGGATGAGTGCCTGACTGTTGACAGTGGATGAGTGCCTGACTGTTGACAGTGGATAAGGAGTGCCTGACTGTTGACAGTGGATGAGTGCCTGACTGTTGACAGTGGATAAGGAGTGCCTAACTGTTGACAGTGGATGAGGAGTGCCTGACTGGTGACAGTGGATAAGGAGTGCCTGACTGTTGACAGTGGATGAGTGCCTGACTGTTGACAGTGGATGAGGAGTGCCTGACTGTTGACAGTGGATGAGGAGTGCCTGACTGTTGGCAGTGGATAAGGAGTGCCTGACGGTTGACAGTGGATGAGTGCCTGACTGTTGACAGTGGATGAGTGCCTGACTGTTAACAGTGGATGAGTGCCTGACTGTTGACAGTGGATGAGGAGTGCCTGACTGTTGACAGTGGATGAGGAGTGCCTGACTGTTGGCAGTGGATAAGGAGTGCCTGACTGTTGACAGTGGATGAGTGCCTGACTGTTGACAGTGGATGAGTGCCTGACTGTTGACAGTGGATGAGGAGTGCCTGACTGTTGACAGTGGATGAGGAGTGCCTGACTGTTGGCAGTGGATGAGGAGTGCCTGACTGTTGACAGTGGATGAGTGCCTGACTGTTGACAGTGGATGAGTGCCTGACTGTTGACAGTGGATGAGTGCCTGACTGTTGACAGTGGATGAGGAGTGCCTGACTGTTGACAGTGGATGAGGAGTGCCTGACTGTTGACAGTGGATGAGGAGTGCCTGACTGTTGACAGTGGATGAGGAGTGCCTGACTGTTGACAGTGGATGAGGAGTGCCTGACTGTTGACAGTGGATGAGGAGTGCCTGACTGTTGACAGTGGATGAGGAGTGCCTGATTGTTGACAGTGGATGAGAAGTGCCTGATTGTTGACAGTGGATGAGGAGTGCCTGACTGTTGACAGTGGATGAGGAGTGCCTGACTGTTGGCAGTGGATGAGGAGTGCCTGACTGTTGACAGTGGATGAGTGCCTGACTGTTGACAGTGGATGAGTGCCTGACTGTTGACAGTGGATGAGTGCCTGACTGTTGACAGTGGATGAGGAGTGCCTGACTGTTGACAGTGGATGAGGAGTGCCTGACTGTTGACAGTGGATGAGGAGTGCCTGACTGTTGACAGTGGATGAGGAGTGCCTGACTGTTGACAGTGGATGAGGAGTGCCTGATTGTTGACAGTGGATGAGAAGTGCCTGATTGTTGACAGTGGATGAGGAGTGCCTGACTGTTGACAGTGGATGAGGAGTGCCTGACTGTTGACAGTGGATGAAGAGTGCCTGATTGTTGACAGTGGATGAGGAGTGCCTGATTGTTGACAGTGGATGAGGAGTGCCTGATTGTTGACAGTGGATGAGGAGTGCCTGACTGTTGACAGTGGATGAGGAGTGCCTGATTGTTGACAGTGGATGAGGAGTGCCTGACTGTTGACAGTGGATGAAGAGTGCCTGATTGTTGACAGTGGATGAGGAGTGCCTGACTGTTGACAGTGGATGAGGAGTGCCTGACTGTTGACAGTGGATGAGGAGTGCCTGATTGTTGACAGTGGATGAGGAGTGCCTGACTGTTGACAGTGGATGAAGAGTGCCTGATTGTTGACAGTGGATGAGGAGTGCCTGACTGTTGACAGTGGATGTGGAGTACCTGATTGTTGACAGTGGATGAGGAGTGCCTGACTGTTGACAGTGGATAAGGAGTGCCTGACTGTTGACAGTGGATGAGGAGTGCCTGATTGTTGACAGTGGATGAGGAGTGCCTGATTGTTGACAGTGGATGAGGAGTGCCTGATTGTTGACAGTGGATGAAGAGTGCCTGATTGTTGACAGTGGATGAGGAGTGCCTGACTGTTGACAGTGGATGAGGAGTGCCTGATTGTTGACAGTGGATGAGGAGTGCCTGACTGTTGAGAGTGGATGAGGAGTGCCTGACTGTTGACAGTGGATGAGGGGTTCCTGGCCCCAGTACTGACCTTCACCAACTTCCTCTAGGATGGTATCCTTCACCCCTCAAGGATACAGGTCCTCGCTGTTGGTCTGAAGGTGGTTTTTAACATCCTATAATTTTTTATTAACACATCGGCCGTCTCTCAACAAGGCAGGGTGGCCCGAAAAAGAAAAACTTTCACCATCATTCACTCCATCACTGTATTGCCAGAGGTGCGCTTACACAGTTAAAAAACTGCAACATTAACACCCCTCCGTCAGAGTGCAGACACTGTACTTCCCATCTCCAGGACTCAAGTCCGGCCTGCCGGTTTCCCTGAATCCCTTCATAAATGTTACTTTGTTCACTCTCCAACAGCACGTCAAGTCATGAAAACCATTTGTCTCCATTTGCTCCTATCTAACTCGCTCACGCATGCTTGCTGGAAGTCCAAGCCCCTCGCACACAAAACCTCCTTTACCCCCTCCCTCCAACCTTTCCTAGGCCGACCCCTACCCCACCTTCCCTCCACTACAGATTTATACACTCTTGAAGTCATTCTATTTTGCTCCGGCCTCTCTACATGTCCGAACCACCTCAATAACCCCTCATCCCTCTGGATAATAGTTTTGGTAATCCCGCGCCTCTTTCTAATTTACAAACTACGGATTCTCTGTATTATATTTACACCTCGCATTGCCCTTACATGCGACATCTCCACTGCCTCCAGCCTTCTCCTTGTTGCAACATTCACGACCCATGCTTCACACCCATATAAGAGCATTGGTATGACTATACTCTCATACATTCCCCTCTTTACTTCCATGGATAATGTTCTTCGTCTCTACAGACTCCTCAGTGCACCACTCACCTTTTTCCCTTCGTCAGTTCTATGATTCACCTCATCTTTCATAGACCCATCTGCTGACACGTCCACTCCCAAGTATCTGAAAAATTTACCTCTTCCTTACTCTCACCCTCCAATGTGTTATCTAATTTTCTTTACCTGTTTTTTGTCACCATCACCTTACTCTTTCCTATATTCACTTTTAATTTCCTTCTTTTACATACTCAACCAAACTCATCCACCAGCCTCTGCAACTTCTCTGCAGAGTCTCCCAAAAACACCGTGTCATCAGCAAAGAGCAACTGTGACAACTCCCACTTGGTTAGATTCTCTCTCTCTTAATCCCACACCTTTTGCCAGCACCCAAATATTCACTTCTCTTACAACCCGATCTATAAATATATTGAACTTGAGGTTCCTAAACCTGTATTCCCTGGAACGCAGGAGGGAGAGATACATGATTATACACCTGGAAAATCCTAGAGGGACTAGTACCGAACTTGCACACGAAAATCACTCACTACGAAAGCAAAAGACTTGGCAGACGATGCACCATCCCCCCAATGAAAAGCAGGGGTGTCACTAGCACGTTAAGAGACCATACAATAAGTGTCAGGGGCCCGAGACTGTTCAACTGCCTCCCAGCACACATAAGGGGGATTACCAACAGACCCCTGGCAGTCTTCAAGCTGGCACTGGACAAGCACCTAAAGTCGGTTCCTGATCAGCCGGGCTGTGGCTCGTACGTTGGTTTGCGTGCAGCCAGCAGCAACAGCCTGGTTGATCAGGCTCTGATCCACCAGGAGGCCTGGTCACAGACCGGGCCGAAGGGGGCGTTGACCCCCGGAACTCTCTCCAGGTAAACTCCAGGTAAACATCATCCCACAAAACACTTCATCAATAAGAGAGACTAATGAAATGCTAAACATTCTGAACATTCCCTCATCATGTATGATAAGCGTGTATATTTGAACGTTCACTCGACTGGTCTAAACAGCCAGAAGTGCCCGTCTGTTTTTAATGTACGTATATTTAACGTTCAATTTGTTTCTTTGGTTTATGTAACCTAGCCTCTCCTAGCATAGCCTGGCCCCTGCGGTGGTGCTTTTGTGGTGTTGGTGAGCTGTGAACTGTTTACAGTGGTGATTAGATCAGTGCTCTCATCTCCCACACTTTACCTCCACTAATACCACCACCACCAATATCACCACCAGTACCGCCACCAGTACCACCACCAGTATCACCACCAGTATCACCACCACTACCACCACCAATACCACCACCCCCAATACCACCACCCCCAATACCACCACCCCCAATAACACCACCCCCAATACCACCACCACCAATACCACCACCACCAATACCATCACCACCAATACCACCACCACCAATACCACCAATACCACCACCACCACCAATACCACCGCCACCAATACCACCAGCACCACCACCATCAACGCCACCAACACCAGTACCACCACCTCTATAACCCCACCACTTTTACTTTCCTCCCTCACCAGCACCACCAAGACTCTCCTGGCTACTCTTCCCGACCTCTCTGGCAGAAAAAACACACGCATATTTATGAACCTTAAATAAAACAGATTCGATTTAAAACTGCGTAAAAAACACAATCACTCACTTGTGATTCATAGGACGGAGGGAAGTGGATCCCTGAAAGCCCTTTCTCTCTCTCTCTCTCTCTCTCACCTTCAAATAATACGCTTTAAAATAATTATTACACTACAACTCAACCTAAAGTACATAAACGAAATGAGATTCAGATCTTGGACAGAAAATATTTGTTTTAAGAATTCAAGAAATGTGTTTATCTCAGATGCTTGATTTGTTGCCACTAGTCTTCTGTCTTCATCCTGACCCACAAAGACAAGTCTTGTATTTCCTTCCATAATACAACATGATTTCCAATGCTCGAAATTTGACACTCTGTATTTAAAAATATTGTGATTGATTTCTAACTGAAACTCTGGTGACACTAGACAAAGTTATCATGAGTCAGTGTTGTTAAGACTTGACTGATCACCTAAGTGGTAACTGTCCAGAGTGCTTCACTAAGGTGAGTGTTGTCCAGAGTGCTTCACTAAGGTGAGTGTTGTCCAGAGTGCTTCACTAAGGTGAGTGTTGTCCAGAGTGCTTCACTAAGGTGAGTGTTGTCCAGAGTGCTTCACTAAGGTGAGTGTTGTCCAGAGTGCTTCACTAAGGTGAGTGTTGTCCAGAGTGCTTCACTAAGCTGCACAAATAACCTGCACATAGGAGAGAGGAGCTTACGACGACTTTGTAAATGGTCCAAGTCGGACCATTTACAAGCGTTGTGGTCAGCTTCTCTCTCCTGTGTGCAGGTTAGTTGTGGATTGTTCCAGTCACGGTGTTGTGCCTTTGTTCTTTACTGAGCTGTGAAGCACACTGCATCACTGAGCTGTGAAGCACACTGCATCACTGAGCTGTGAAGCACACTGCATCACTGAGCTGTGAAGTACACTGCATCACTGAGCTGTGAAGCACACTGCATCACTGAGCTGTGAAGCACACTGCATCACTGAGCTGTGAAGCACACTGCATCACTGAGCTGTGAAGCACACTGCATCACTGAGCTGTGAAGCACACTGCATCACTGAGCTGTGAAGTACACTGCATCACTGAGCTGTGAAGCACACTGCATCACTGAGCTGTGAAGCACACTGCATCACTGAGCTGTGAAGCACACTGCATCACTGAGCTGTGAAGTACACTGCATCACTGAGCTGTGAAGCACACTGCATCACTGAGCTGTGAAGCACACTGCATCACTGAGCTGTGAAGCACACTGCATCACTGAGCTGTGAAGCACACTGCATCACTGAACTGTGAAGTACACTGCATCACTGAGCTGTGAAGTACACTGCATCACTGAGCTGTGAAGTACACTGCATCACTGAGCTGTGAAGTACACTGCATCACTGAGCTGTGAAGTACACTGCATCACTGAGCTGTGAAGCACACTGCATCACTGAGCTGTGAAGCACACTGCATCACTGATCTGTGAAGTACACTGCATCACTGAGCTGTGAAGTACACTGCATCACTGAGCTGTGAAGCACACTGCATCACTGATCTGTGAAGTACACTGCATCACTGAGCTGTGAAGGACACTGCATCACTGAGCTGTGAAGTACACTGCATCACTGAGCTGTGAAGCACACTGCATCACTGATCTGTGAAGCACACTGCATCACTGAGCTGTGAAGTACACTGCATCACTGAGCTGTGAAGCACACTGCATCACTGAGCTGTGAAGCACACTGCATCACTGAGCTGTGAAGCACACTGCATCACTGAGCTGTGAAGTACACTGCATCACTGAGCTGTGAAGTACACTGCATCACTGAGCTGTGAAGCACACTGCATCACTGATCTGTGAAGTACACTGCATCACTGAGCTGTGAAGTACACTGCATCACTGAGCTGTGAAGCACACTGCATCACTGAGCTGTGAAGTACACTGCATCACTGAGCTGTGAAGTACACTGCATCACTGAGCTGTGAAGTACACTGCATCACTGAGCTGTGAAGCACACTGCATCACTGAGCTGTGAAGTACACTGCATCACTGAGCTGTGAAGCACACTCCATCACTGAGCTGTGAAGTACACTGCATCACTGAGCTGTGAAGTACACTGCATCACTGAGCTGTGAAGTACACTGCATCACTGAGCTGTGAAGCACACTGCATCACTGAGCTGTGAAGCACACTGCATCACTGATCTGTGAAGTACACTGCATCACTGAGCTGTGAAGTACACTGCATCACTGAGCTGTGAAGTACACTGCATCACTGAGCTGTGAAGTACACTGCATCACTGAGCTGTGAAGTACACTGCATCACTGAGCTGTGAAGCACACTGCATCACTGAGCTGTGAAGCACACTGCATCACTGATCTGTGAAGTACACTGCATCACTGAGCTGTGAAGTACACTGCATCACTGAGCTGTGAAGTACACTGCATCACTGAGCTGTGAAGTACACTGCATCACTGAGCTGTGAAGTACACTGTATCACTGAGCTGTGAAGTACACTGCATCACTGAGCTGTGAAGTACACTGCATCACTGATCTGTGAAGTACACTGCATCACTGATCTGTGAAGTACACTGCATCACTGAGCTGTAAAGCACACTGCATCACTGAGCTGTGAAGTACACTGCATCACTGAGCTGTGAAGCACACTGCATCACTGATCTGTGAAGTACACTGCATCACTGAGCTGTGAAGTACACTGCATCACTGAGCTGTGAAGTACACTGCATCACTGAGCTGTGAAGTACACTGCATCACTGAGCTGTGAAGCACACTGCATCACTGAGCTGTGAAGTACACTGCATCACTGAGCTGTGAAGCACACTGCATCACTGATCTGTGAAGTACACTGCATCACTGAGCTGTGAAGTACACTGCATCACTGATCTGTGAAGTACACTGCATCACTGAGCTGTGAAGTACACTGCATCACTGATCTGTGAAGTACACTGCATCACTGAGCTGTGAAGTACACTGCATCACTGAGCTGTGAAGCACACTGCATCACTGAGCTGTGAAGTACACTGCATCACTGAGCTGTGAAGTACACTGCATCACTGAGCTGTGAAGCACACTGCATCACTGAGCTGTGAAGTACACTGCATCACTGAGCTGTGAAGTACACTGCATCACTGATCTGTGAAGTACACTGCATCACTGAGCTGTGAAGCACACTGCATCACTGAGCTGTGAAGTACACTGCATCACTGAGCTGTGAAGTACACTGCATCACTGAGCTGTGAAGCTCTCTGCATCACTGAGCTGTGAAGCTCTCTGCATCACTGATCTGTGACGCTCTCTGCATCACTGATCTGTGACGCTCTCTGCATCACTGATCTGTGACGCTCTCTGCATCACTGATCTGTGACGCTCTCTGCATCACTGATCTGTGACGCTCTCTGCATCACTGATCTGTGACGCTCTCTGCATCACTGAGCTGTGACGCTGTCTGCATCACTGATCTGTGAAGCTCTCTGCATCACTGATCTGTGACGCTCTCTGCATCACTGATCTGTGACGCTCTCTGCATCACTGATCTGTGACGCTCTCTGCATCACTGAGCTGTGAAGCTCTCTGCATCACTGAGCTGTGAAGCTCTCTGCATCACTGATCTGTGACGCTCTCTGCATCACTGAGCTGTGAAGCTCTCTGCATCACTGATCTGTGACGCTCTCTGCATCACTGATCTGTGAAGCTCTCTGCATCACTGATCTGTGACGCTCTCTGCATCACTGATCTGTGACGCTCTCTCCATCACTGATCTGTGACGCTCTCTGCATCACTGATCTGTGACGCTCTCTGCATCACTGAGCTGTGACGCTCTCTGCATCACTGATCTGTGACGCTCTCTGCATCACTGATCTGTGACGCTCTCTGCATCACTGATCTGTGACGCTCTCTGCATCACTGAGCTGTGAAGCTCTCTGCATCACTGATCTGTGACGCTCTCTGCATCACTGAGCTGTGAAGCTCTCTGCATCACTGATCTGTGACGCTCTGTGCATCACTGAGCTGTGAAGCTCTCTGCATCACTGATCTGTGACGCTCTCTGCATCACTGATCTGTGAAGCTCTGTGCATCACTGATCTGTGACGCTCTCTGCATCACTGATCTGTGACGCTCTCTGCATCACTGATCTGTGAAGCTCTCTGCATCACTGATCTGTGACGCTCTCTGCATCACTGATCTGTGACGCTCTCTGCATCACTGATCTGTGACGCTCTCTGCATCACTGATCTGTGACGCTCTCTGCATCACTGAGCTGTGAAGCTCTCTGCATCACTGATCTGTGACGCTCTCTGCATCACTGATCTGTGAAGCTCTCTGCATCACTGATCTGTGACGCTCTCTGCATCACTGATCTGTGAAGCTCTCTGCATCACTGATCTGTGACGCTCTCTGCATCACTGATCTGTGACGCTCTCTGCATCACTGAGGTGTGTGAACGCAGTCTCAAAATAAATCTTCAATTTCTACTCTAAAATGAATCACAAGTTAACAGAGAATCGTTTTTTTTCTTATCAGTATTGAGGTAAAATTGGGTGAGTGTTTGTAGACGACAGTCCGGGCTATAATTCACCAGCTCCCTCATTACTTGCTGCAGCTGCACTGGCAATGTGGGAATTTTTCTGACGTTTGCTAATGTAGGAATTTGAGTTTGGAATTTGTGGGTTGGGGGCTGGCTTGTTTTCTTTTTTGTACGTGCGCGCGCACGCGCTTTACTGCCTGGAATGATGAGATTTTTGTGAGAGCGTTTTGTCTGTCATTCCTGGCACAAAATGTGGACGTAGCGTGTTTTCCGGCATATAAGGCGGGCTTTCTTCCCCACTGTCTTGGAAAAATCATCCTGCGCCTTATATGCTCAAGGTCAGCGTCAGTTGTTGGCTTTGAGTGACGGTTTAGCAGTTGTTTACTAACGTTACGTTACAACTGCCTGCAAACATCCCGCCAGCAAGCAGCCGATACTCGTGCGACTTATATGCGGCAAAATACGGTATCTCTTCAATTTCCCCCTCCAATTTGCTGTCTCCTAGACACACACACACACACACACACACACACACACACACACACACACACACACACACACACACACACACACACACACACACACACTAGTATTAATTTCAGAAATATCATAGACTTGTACGATGCTCTTCAGTTGGAGAGAATTAATCAGTGTTACTCTTGTGTACCTCCCAGCCACAAGATAATACCATTTTATACTAAGACGGTAGCCATATCTTAGACATGGTTCACTGAGACATGGTTCACTGAGACATGGTTCAGTGAGACATGGTTCAGTGAGACATGGTTCAGTGAGACATGGTTCAGTGAGACATGGTTCATTGAGACATGATTCACTGAGACATGGTTCACTGAGACATGGTTCAGTGAGACATGGTTCAGTGAGACATGGTTCAGTGAGACATGGTTCACTGAGACATGATTCAGTGAGACATGGTTCGCTGAGACATGGTTCGCTGAGACATGGTTCACTGAGACATGGTTCACTGAGACATGGTTCGCTGAGACATGGTTCGCTGAGACATGATTCGCTGAGACATGGTTCGCTGAGACATGATTCAGTGAGACATGGTTCAGTGAGACATGGTTCGCTGAGACATGGTTCAGTGAGACATGGTTCACTGAGACATGGTTCACTGAGACATGGTTCAGTGAGACATGGTTCGCTGAGACATGGTTCGCTGAGACATGGTTCACTGAGACATGGTTCGCTGAGACATGGTTCGCTGAGACATGGTTCACTGAGACATGGTTCACTGAGACATGGTTCACTGAGACATGGTTCACTGAGACATGGTTCAGTGAGACATGGTTCAGTGAGACATGGTTCACTGAGACATGATTCAGTGAGACATGGTTCAGTGAGACATGGTTCGCTGAGACATGGTTCGCTGAGACATGGTTCACTGAGACATGGTTCACTGAGACATGGTTCGCTGAGACATGGTTCACTGAGACATGGTTCGCTGAGACATGATTCGCTGAGACATGGTTCACTGAGACATGGTTCGCTGAGACATGGTTCGCTGAGACATGGTTCACTGAGACATGGTTCACTGAGACATGGTTCGCTGAGACATGGTTCGCTGAGACATGGTTCGCTGAGACATGATTCGCTGAGACATGATTCAGTGAGACATGGTTCAGTGAGACATGGTTCGCTGAGACATGGTTCAGTGAGACATGGTTCACTGAGACATGGTTCACTGAGACATGGTTCACTGAGACATGGTTCGCTGAGACATGGTTCGCTGAGACATGGTTCACTGAGACATGGTTCGCTAAGACATGGTTCACTGAGACATGGTTCACTGAGACATGGTTCAGTGAGACATGGTTCAGTGAGACATGGTTCGCTGAGACATGGTTCACTGAGACATGGTTCACTGAGACATGGTTCGCTGAGACATGGTTCACTGAGACATGGTTCACTGAGACATGGTTCGCTGAGACATGGTTCGCTGAGACATGGTTCGCTGAGACATGGTTCGCTGAGACATGGTTCACTGAGACATGGTTCACTGAGACATGGTTCACTGAGACATGGTTCGCTGAGACATGCTTCACTGAGACATGGTTCGCTGAGACATGGTTCGCTGAGACATGGTTCGCTGAGACATGGTTCGCTGAGACATGGTTCGCTGAGACATGGTTCACTGAGACATGGTTCACTGAGACATGGTTCACTGAGACATGGTTCGCTGAGACATGGTTCGCTGAGACATGGTTCGCTGAGACATGGTTCGCTGAGACATGGTTCGCTGAGACATGGTTCACTGAGACATGGTTCACTGAGACATGGTTCGCTGAGACATGGTTCGCTGAGACATGGTTCACTGAGACATGGTTCACTGAGACATGGTTCAATGCGCATCACTCGCAGCCAAGATATATTAAAAATCGTCGTCTCCCTCGTTCCATTTTCTCCTATAGTTGTATCTCATTACTGGGCGGACCACTTGCACGATTTAGTTTCCGTTGTCCATCGTTCAATCAGAGAGAGAGAGAGAGAGAGAATGTGGGTAGCTACTTACACACAAAGTTCTGTCCTTCAAGTTACCAGCACTCACCTGTCAGATATAAACAATAATATGTTACATTCTTATTATTAATGACAATGAATATAAAAATTGGATATTAATGATAATGAGTGATTAGATTTTTGTCCCCCGAAGCGGCTAGTTTGTGCACCTTGTATCCATCCTGTGGATGGTAGCGCAAAGTTTATGGATATACAAAAGGCCTAGGAACTAGGCCCCAAAAGAGTTAACAGGACCACATCTGGATATATATATATATATATATATATATATATATATATATATATATATATATATATATATATAAATGTCTCATTTGCTGCAAGTAAATTTTGAATATTTGTTTAATATCTGTGGTATCTTAGTTTCATAATTATGTGTGTGTCTGACAAACAGCCAAAAGTACTTGTTTGCGTAAAAGTACTTCTGACTGCTACAACATCAGTCAGTCTGTTCACATTACAAGTTGCTCTGTAAACGTACTTATCTACGTTAATATTATAGTGGGTTATAGATATACACTTCTAACTAAATTCCTTTCATTATTTACTTCCTCTCCCAATATTATTCGTAATATTAGACAGTACGTCACAGAAGCAGTAATGTGTCAGGTGGGGTGGAGCAAATAATTGTATCTAGGCTTAGTAAAAAATATTAGTTTTTAAAGGGGTAGACGGTTAAGCAAGTGTAAGACCTTGGTAAGATGACCAAAAGCCCCAATGGCGGGTCATCACATGAGTGTGACCCGCGCCAGGAAACACTTGTCCTGTTTCCTGCCGGGTCTTGCAGAACCTAACATCCAGGCTTGGTGCTTTGTTGACAAGCTGGTGACCAGCCGGGTTGTAAGTGACGTTATGGGAGTGGCATTATGTATGGTAGGTGACGTCACGTGGGGAGAGGCACAGAGAGAGAGAGAGAGAGAGAGGAAGGGAGGGAGGGTAGGAAGGGAGAGTCATGAAAGTGGCATCGCTCTATTACTTCATAATGTCACCTGAGTGATGATGTGTTGGCTCACCGTGGCATTATCTAGCACCTCCACACACCACACTCCTCCGGATTTGTACTGAATTTTAGGTGCCGCTTTGTGTGTGTATATATATATATATATATATATATATATATATATATATATATATATATATATACCTATTGGTAAAAAAGAATGGAAAGATGGGGTGGTAGGGGAAGTGGAATATTCAAACTGCTTCAGGAAGAAATCCAAATATTCTTCCTTGAAGCCTTTTTATCCACTTCTCCGAGGCTATGGGTCCCAAAATTTACACCAGAAGTGGACCCCATTATATATATATATATATATTATATTATATTAATCAAATCGCGAAACAAGTGATTTTGAATCATTAACCCTTAAACTGTCCAACCAGATCTACATTCACATGCGTACTGCTCCAAAAATAGATCTACGTTTTTTTACATACTTTCAAATGTTGAAAAAAGTAGATCTACGTTTGGACAGTTTAAGGGTTAACAGAACAGCAGCTGGCCAGGATTCGATCCTGCGTCGCAATGCAGAAGAGGACAAAGTGCGCATCACTCTATCCACTGGACCACAAATTCTCAAATGGGGTCCACCTCTAGTGCAAATTGTGGGACCCATAGCCTCGAAAAAGTGGATACAAAGGCTTCGAGGAAAAATATTTGGATTTCTTCCTTAAGCCATTTGAATATTCCACGTTTCGGTCTGACTTGAACCATCTA
Organism: Cherax quadricarinatus; assembly: GCF_038502225.1. Classification (NCBI taxonomy): domain Eukaryota; kingdom Metazoa; phylum Arthropoda; class Malacostraca; order Decapoda; family Parastacidae; genus Cherax; species Cherax quadricarinatus. Next base: position 3,901,310 of record NC_091347.1, on the reverse strand, counting down.
CGAGGTCTAAGTCAGACCGAAACGTCGTCGTAAGTTCCTCTCTCCTATGTGCGGGTTATTCGTGTGTGTGTACCACTGCCTCGGTGTTTTCCCATCGCTACAGTCTTCCAAGACCCCTCACCTCACACCCTCACCAGTGTCTTGATAAGACACATGTGCAAGACCTGGGTATCTTTAAAAGATACCCAGGTCTTGCACAGGTATCTATATTCATTAAATCGTCAGCATTTCATACTTTGATGGTACAATAATGATGGCACCACTGAACACCTGTACAATTTCTCTGTTCACAGACTTGCCAACATTCTTGCCTTACTTTCCCTCTCTAGAAATTCCCCTCATCTCTTGATTTACTTTCCCCCTCTAGAAATTCCCCTCATCTCTTGATTTACTTTCCCCCTCTAGAAATTCCCCTCATCTCTTGCCTTACTTGCCCCCTCTAGAAATTCCCCTCATCTCTTGCCTTACTTGCCCCCTCTAGAAATTCCCCTCATCTCTTGCCTTACTTGCCCCCTCTAGAAATTCCCCTCATCTCTTGCCTTACTTGCCCCCTCTAGAAATTCCCCTCATCTCTTGCCTTACTTGCCCCCTCTAGAAATTCCCCTCATCTCTTGCCTTACTTGCCCCCTCTAGAAATTCCCCTCATCTCTTGCCTTACTTGCCCCCTCTAGAAATTCCCCTCATCTCTTGCCTTACTTGCCCCCTCTAGAAATTCCCCTCATCTCTTGCCTTACTTGCCCCCTCTAGAAATTCCCCTCATCTCTTGCCTTACTTGCCCCCTCTAGAAATTCCCCTCATCTCTTGCCTTACTTGCCCCCTCTAGAAATTCTCCTCATCTCTTGCCTTACTTGCCCCCTCTAGAAATTCCCCTCATCTCTTGCCTTACTTGCCCCCTCTAGAAATTCTCCTCATCTCTTGCCTTACTTGCCCCCTCTAGAAATTCCCCTCATCTCTTGCCTTACTTGCCCCCTCTAGAAATTCCCCTCATCTCTTGCCTTACTTGCCCCCTCTAGAAATTCTCCTCATCTCTTGCCTTACTTGCCCCCTCTAGAAATTCTCCTCATCTCTTGCCTTACTTGCCCCCTCTAGAAATTCTCCTCATCTCTTGCCTTACTTGCCCCCTCTAGAAATTCTCATCTCTTGCCTTACTTGCCCCCTCTAGAAATTCCCCTCATCTCTTGCCTTACTTGCCCCCTCTAGAAATTCCCCTCATCTCTTGCCTTACTTGCCCCCTCTAGAAATTCTCCTCATCTCTTGCCTTACTTGCCCCCTCTAGAAATTCCCCTCATCTCTTGCCTTACTTGCCCCCTCTAGAAATTCCCCTCATCTCTTGCCTTACTTGCCCCCTCTAGAAATTCTCCTCATCCTCCATAGAAATTTCAGCTTTGCACATGAGTTCTCAAATATCTTCACAAACAATTTCTTTGTCATTGTGAAGCAACACTGTTGACTGTGTGCAAAAATAAACATTCCAGTATTGTCACGGCCCTTCAAGGGAGGTCTCTTGATGCTGGTGAGGGGCTCTTGATCTAGGGAATTGGATCTGTGCTCTAGTTCCTTGAATTAAGCCTGAATACCTTCCATTCCCCTTCCTCATAGGTGCTGTATAATATCTACGAGTTTAGCGCTCCCCATGATTATAATGTATTGTCACGGTGATACCACTGTTGTCACGGTGATTCCATTATTGTCACCGTGATATCTGTATTGTCATGGTGTCACCTGTATTGTCACGGTGTCACCAGTAATGTCACGGTGTCACCAGTAATATCACGGTGTCACCTGCTTTGTCACGGTGTCACCAGTATTGTCACAGTATCTCTTATCAAAAGCCTTTGACAAGTGCGATCATGGTGTAATAGCACACAAAATACGTGCTAAAGGGATAACTGGCAAAGTGGGCAGATGGATCTTCAACTTTCTAACCAATCGAACACAAAGAGTAGTGGTAAACAGAGTTAAATCGGAAGCTGCCCCTATCCTGTTCCTCATCCTCATATCAGGCATAGACAAAGATGTAATCCACAGCACCGTGTCATCCTCTGCAAACGATACTAAGATCTGTATGAGACTGTCATCCACTGAAGACACGGTTAACCTCCAAGAAAATATAATCCAAGTTTTCCAGTGGGCAATGGAAAACAATATGATTCTCAATGAAGACAAATTCCAACTACTCCGTTATAGAAAACTGGAGGAGATAATAACTAGAACTGAGTATACTACAAACTCTAATCACACAATAGAGCGGAAAAGTAATGTGAGAGACCTGGGAGTGGTAATGTCTGAGGATCTCACTTTCAAGGATCACAACAGTACCACGATCACTACTGCGAAGAAAAGGATAGGATGAATAATGAAAACGTTCAAAGCAAGAGATGCCAAGCTAATGATGAGCCTTTTTAAATCACTTGTTCTCTCTAGGCTGGAATATTGATGTACATAAACATCTCCGTTCAAGACAGGTGAAATTGCAGATCTAGAGAGTTTACAGAAAACTTTTACTGCACATATAAGTTCCGTCAAACACCTTAACTACTGGGAACGCTTGGCAGCACTTGACTTGTACTCACTGGAACGCAGGAGAGAGAGAGATAATCTACACTTGGAAAATCCTGGAATGAATGGTTCCTAATCTGCACACAGAAATCACTCACTACGAAAGCAAAAGACTGGGCAGGCGATGCACTAAGAGAAAACACAGTAAGTGTCCGGGGCCCAAGACAGTTCAACATCCTCCCACCAGGCATAAGGAAAATTACCAATAGACCCCTGGCTGCCTTCAAGAGGGAGCTGGACAGATACTTTAAAGTCGGTGCCGGATCAGCTGGGCTGTGGTTCGTAGGTTGGACTACAAGTGGCCAGCAGTAACAGTCTGGTTGATCTACCAGGAGGCCTGGTCGTGGACCGGGCCGCGGGGGCGTTGATACCCCGAATACCCTCCAGGTAGACTCCAGGTAGTATTGTCACGGTTTCCCCAGTATTGTTACACGGTGGCACCAGTATTGTCACGGTGGCACCAGTATTGTCACGGTGGCACCAGTATTGTTACACGGTGGCACCAGTATTGTCACGGTGGCACCAGTATTGTCACGGTGGCACCAGTATTGTCACGGTGGCACCAGTATTGTCACGGTGGCACCAGTATTGTCACGGTGGCACCAGTATTGTCACGGTGGCACCAGTATTGTAGAACCCATCTTGAGAAAATATTGATCAAAGCTCCTAACCAGCCGTGGAAAATTGGTTCACTGAATTGCAAAGATGTGAATGGATGGTCATTGTTGTGACGGCCGGTGTTGTGACAGCCGGTGTTGTGACTGCTGGTGTTGTGACGGCCGGTGTTGTGACTGCTGGTGTTGTGACGGCCGGTGTTGTGACGGCCGGTGTTGTGACGGCCGGTGTTGTGACGGCCGGTGTTGTGACAGCCGGTGTTGTGACGGCCGGTGTTGTGACGGCCGGTGTTGTGACAGCCGGTGTTGTGACGGCCGGTGTTGTGACGGCCGGTGTTGTGACGGCTGGTGCTGTAACGACCGATGTTGTGACGGCTGGTGCTGTGACAGCCGGTGTTGTGACGGCCGGTGTTGTGACGGCCGGTGTTGTGACGAATGGTGTTGTGACGGCCTGTCTTGTGACGGCCGGTTTTGTGATGGCCGGTGTTGCTATCTTGCTTTTGTTTCAGGTAATAAGATTGCGCATACACAGTAAGAGTGTACATGTATGTATACAGTGAGGGTGTACGTACATGTATATTTACATGAGTTGTGTGTACATGCATGCAGTCAAAAATACCCATATATACACGAATAGTTATTCAAGCATACACACGCAGGCATCCACATAAGCCAAGCCATAGTAAAGTGGCAGGACCAGGAGCTATAGCTCGATCCTCTTTAGCCATAGTGAGGAGAGAACACACACCAGTGGATAAAAAAAATGAGAATGGTTAAAACATTTATTGATCTTCCAGAAATTAGAAAAAAAAAACTTTGGTTATAGAGTCTAGGAGTGTAAGTAGTAAGCGAGAGTGAATAGTGAGTGAGAGAGAGAGGTGGGGAAGACAAGACATAAATGGTGGGTTGGAACGTGAGGACAAGTAGAACAACAACTTAGAGAGTCCCATGGGACTGATGGTGCGAACAGGGAAAAAGAGCTATCATAAATTAATGCCAACAGAATTAGACATCAGACAAGCGCCCTAATCAAGAGGACTCGAGGCAGTGTAGGAATGACAGTGTGTGTGTGTGTGTGTGTGTGTGTGTGTGTGTGTGTGTGTGTGTATGTAAGCAACTGGATAGAGAAGTGTAGTGAGAGAATAAATACAATGAAAATGATTGTATAGACAGAGAAAGTAGAGCATATGGAAGTACATGGGAAGGACTGAGAGCTGAAGACCTTGAAGACCACACCGAGGCTGGGAAGAAATATCTACTTCTACCTAGATTAAGAACTATCGTATATTATCTGTGTGTGTGAGTCAAGGTTTGAAAAAAGCCGAAGGCTCTCCGACTACTGCTGGCCTTGAAAATATTGGGAGAACTACACTGCCAGACGTGAAAAACCGGGGAGAAATATGCCGTGCCATATTGAATCAGTACAGAAGGAACTGGATGGAAGACGTGGGCTCCAACTACCTCTGTTAAGAGGTATAATTTTTTTTATTAAAAATACTGACACGATGGACAAAAGCACAAAATGTTATATAATGCGATTATTTGCTGACGTTTTGCCCACACAGTGAACTTTGTCAAGACCACTGTGTGGGCGAAACGTTAGTGAATGTGACAATGGTATGAAATACTTACAAGTTAATAAGTAAGACACAAATGCAGCAGTTAAGTAACTTTATTCCGAAACGTTTCGCCTACACAGTAGACTTCTTCAGTCGAGTACAGAGGAGGCGGCATTTCTACTGCCTGCTCTGTACTCGCCTGAAGAAGCCCACTGTGTAGGCGAAACGTTTCGGAATAAAGTTACTTAACTGTAGCACGTGTGTCTTAGCAGAAACGTCAGTAAAGGGCGGCATTGTGCTGTATTTGTTTCTTTATCTAAGTTAGTACTGTTTCTGTCCCTCTGTTGGTGTTACTCCACTATCACTCACAGAACTGTGTACCAGTAGTTCTACTTCTGGTTACCACCAGTTCTGTCATAGCTATCAAAACCTCCTCTACTACCAAGAGTACCTTTTAATGACTTGGTTGTCTCGCTGTCAACTGGCTGTCCTGATGCAGCCGCTGTACAATAAGGAATCTGTTGACTTCAAGTGTATATGATGGTCCGTGTGGGTTTTTGGGATTTAGTGAGTGTATGAGGTAGCGAGTGTACCAGGCAACATCTCGCTCCTGTCCTCCCTCATTATACAGTATACCTGCTGATCATTGTAATTTATCTACGGTAGCAACTCCTTATTACTAGGACACGATGTATCTTTTTCCATCTTAATCTTGGAAAGTGCTTGTCCAACTGGTACTTGAGTGACTGTGCTGTCTTTTCTCTTACAACATCAGCAAGTTGTTTATTCCTTTCTCTTATAATTGTTTGAAAAAGCAGAACTATAGCATACATTCATGTTGCATTTTCTGCCTCGCGATTTCATTCCAGTGTTTCGAGTTAGGGATTCACTTATTACTTCAGATAGTTCATGCCTGAATGTGTCAACGCCTTTCAATGTCTTAAAGGTTTGAATGAATTCTCGCAATTTCCCTTCCCTAACAGAATAAAAGGTAGTGATTTGAGTCTTCATAAAGTTGGTTTCTGAGTGATGCTGCCAGTTTGGTAGACTGTTTTTCTAGCCACTCAAGTTTGTTTTATTAATTTTTTACACAGGATTTTCAGGCTGTTATTGTACATCCGTTCATTGCCAAGTCCAGCCCAAACTAAGATACACTAACACATCCATGAGATGCAACCCACAACTAACACACAGGTATCTGCTTTACAGTTGGGTAAACAGGGGCAACAGATGTAAGGAAATATGACCAACCTTTCCATCCGTGCCAGGGATCGAACCACGGTCCCTCAGGATGTGAGTCGAGGGCGCTACCAGCTGATCCACGGGAAACCTAATCTATGAAGTTTCTGTAATTTGAGGACCAAATTGCAGACTGGTGTTTTATACGTGAAGTTCTTAGCTAAGAAAGCTGACATTCTGTTAAGGTTGTTTAGTACTTTTAATTGACGATAGTTTAGGGCACACGTCTTATTTCCTGCTTTTGTAAATACAGGGGTAATATTTACTAGTTTATAATCAAATGGCACCTTTCTAATGATTTGTTAAAATTACTGTTAGTGGGTAAGTGATTTCGTATTTACGTTTGAATTGTTGATATTCAGATTTGTCATGTATTTTATGTCAAGCCTGCTAATGGGAACGTCGGTGTTATGTTCAGTTGTAAATATAGACCCGAAGGTTGTACTGAGTATAGGCTATATATCTGTTTGTTACGTTCTTACGTTTTTTCATGTTTGTAAGAAGCTGCCTAATGTGGACTAGCAGGCCTGCTGCAGTGTTCCTCCTTTCTTATGTTTTTATGTATGTTATCCTGCCATTTTCATTAGTCATACGTCCTGTTGTTTTTACCTTTTGTTTTCTTTCCCCTGACATATTGGAAAAAAACAGTTGTATTACCTTTGAGGACGTGTATAATTCGTCTTTCGAATGCTTGTTCAGCAATTCCGATTTTCCTCTTTGTCTCTGTAACCGTATGTAGTTAGTTTTTTTTTTTTTTTGCCTATGACCTCAACTGTTGTTTAGTCATCCAACTCTGAGAAGAGTTCAGCTCCATGGAGCTGAACTCTTCTCCAGGCTGAGGGACTGACCACCTCAAATACTATTTCTCCAAGGCTGATGGACTGATTACATCTTCATTTCACCACTACACCTGCCTCTATATTTGACTGCAGAAGCCTAGTGTGTATGCGATATGTTTCAACAGTAATGATACCGACTGCTGCATACGTGTCATAGCGATACAGACAGACCTAGGGACGCAGACATAGAAACATAAAACAATAGCAGTCATTTGAAACTAACACTCATAGAAGGAGACCGCGATGAAAATGGTCATTATTCAAGATCTCAAAGTTTGTGTTTACTGTGACTCTGCTGGTAGAGAGTAAAAACAACATTAAGGACCAAGGGAGATCAATACAATGTTCGTGAATTAAAAGATTAGAGAAATACTGACCAGGGCTCCATACTTCAGAGAGATGACTAGATACTGAGGTCTGCATACGAATGGATATGAACTATGAAGAGAGATCAAGGTTGCACCGAAAAGAGGAGACCGTAACGAAGAGTAGCGACACGGAGAAGGAGGCCATGGGGATCAGCTGGAAATAAGAGGAGACATTGAAAGAGAACTGGAAGGATAAGATAAGATAAGATTTCGTTCGGATTTTTAACCCCGGAGGGTTAGCCACCCAGGATAACCCAAGAAAGTCAGTGCGTCATCGAGGACTGTCTAACTTATTTCCATTGGGGTCCTTAATCTTGTCCCCCAGGATGCGACCCACACCAGTCGACTAACACCCAGGTACCTATTTGCTGCTAGGTGAACAGGACAACAGGTGTAAGGAAACGTGTCGAATGTTTCCACCAGCCGGGAATCGAACCCGGACCCTCCGTGTGTGAAGCGTGAGCTTTAGCCACCAGGCCACCGGGCCCACAGCCACCAGGCCACCGGGCCCACGATCAGCCCCTTTCCTCCTCGAATGTCCTCTCCACTGACCTTCCTGGGTATCATAAGTACAAACCCTCTTGAAACAAACCCACAACCAAGGCTGGGTAGTTAATGAACTACACAAGCCTTATCCTTCCTTTCCTCCGAAATGCTCTGCATAACAACAAATTTTCTGCACGCACACTTACATGTCACCCGTCTCGTTACAAACATTGTATTATGCTGGAATATGTTATTATTTCCACAGTTTTCGTTCAAACCCTATCATAAAATCACCACTACTTAGTAACTGACAATTCGGTCTACTGCCTTTATCACTACCACACAAAACGACAAAGTTTGAAATCTTGAACTCGAAGGTAAGTTGTAGAACGGCAGTTAAGACTTAGTGGTGCACTCGGACAGTAAGACAACAGTGGTATCAGAATTAACGTGTCCGCGAGATATAGTGTGGAGAGATGGACCAGTATCTAACGATTTTGTGGTGGTACGTAGTGAGAGAGATCTTGGTACTTGGCTGTCAGGATGTTGTAACACCTGGCTAGGCTTCAGTACGTGATCAGGACGTGGCAGTATCTGACTAGTAGGTTGTGGTGGTAGTGATGTACCTGGCTAGGTCATTGTACCTGGTTAGATAATGCTAATATTAGTCAGTCATACGTGACCCAGTCCATACTAGTTCTTGACAGGGTCACAGTGGTACCTGACCAGGTCACAGTATTTGACCAGGCCACAGTGGTACCTGACAGGTCACAATATTTCAACAAATCACTTTGGTACCCGATCAGGTCACAGTATTTGATTAGGTCACAGTAGTACCCGACCAGGTCAGTGGTACCTGACCAGGTCACAGTGGTACCCGACCAGGTCAGGGTTGTACCTGTAATCAGAGACTCCGCCTGTTGCCAGGCACTAAGAGAAAAGTTCACTGTGGCACATTTCTTTGCTTTCTAAATCCTGGTAATGGTGCTTGGTGGGTCGTTAGGTGAGAACAAGTGAGCGTGTTGACAGTGTAACTAGCAGTTATACTGCCGGCACTAACTGCCCTGTCTGCTCCTTACGTCGGCCATTATCTCTGTTCCCTGTTTCTGTTACTCTCTGTTTATTCCCCATTTCTGTTTCCTCTGTTTATCTACTTCTGTTTTTCCTTCGCTGTTCATCCCTATTTCTGTTTCCTCTGTTTATCTGCTTCTGTTTTCCCCTCCACTGTTTATCACCATCAGGGCTGTGTATCATCACTATCACGACCATCACTTTCACAACTACTGCTGCTATTCTGACTCACTGTGACTATCATTACTATTACTACCGCCACCATAGCACTATCAGCATTATCAACACTATCAGCATCACTGTCCTTATCGCGGGTTCACGTAATTACTGCTAAGTACACGGGTTTCTCAAGCCCTGTGTTGTACTTGTCATGAACGAGATTAAGATGACACGTTGAACACTCGTTGCCAACTGAAATATGAGTAACACTGAGGGACATTCATCACAAGCCTAGATGAGTACACTGACTCATCACAGATCTAGATGAGTAACACTGAGACTCATTACAAGCCTAGATGAGTAACACTGAGACATTCATCACAAGCCTAGATGAGTAACACTGACTCATCACAGATCTAGATGAGTAACACTGAGACTCATTACAAGCCTAGATGAGTAACACTGAGACATTCATCACAAGCCTAGATGAGTAACACTGACTCATCACAGATCTAGATGAGTAACACTGAGACTCATTACAAGCCTAGATGAGTAACACTGAGACATTCATCACAAGCCTAGATGAGTAACACTGACTCATCACAGATCTAGATGAGTAACACTGAGACTCATTACAAGCCTAGATGAGTAACACTGAGACATTCATCACAAGCCTAGATGAGTAACACTGACTCATCACAGATCTAGATGAGTAACACTGAGACTCATTACAAGCCTAGATGAGTAACACTGAGACATTCATCACAAGCCTAGATGAGTAACACTGACTCATCACAGATCTAGATGAGTAACACTGAGACTCATTACAAGCCTAGATGAGTAACACTGAGACATTCATCACAAGCCTAGATGAGTAACACTGACTCATCACAGATCTAGATGAGTAACACTGAGACTCATTACAAGCCTAGATGAGTAACACTGAGACTCATCACAAGCCTAGATGAGTAACACTGAGACATTCATCACAAGCCTAGATGAGTAACACTGAGACATTCATCACAAGCCTAGATGAGTAACACTGACTCATCACAGATCTAGATGAGTAACACTGAGACTCATACAAGCCTAGATGAGTAACACTGAGACTCATTACAAGCCTACAAGATTAACACTGAGACTCAATACAAGCCTAGATTAGTAACACTGAGACTCATACAAGCCTAGATGAGTAACACTGAGACTCATTACAAGCCTAGATGAGTAACACTGAGACTCATACAAGCCTAGATGAGTAACACTGAGACTCATACAAGCCTAGATGAGTAACACTGAGACTCATTACAAGCCTAGATGAGTAACACTGAGACTCATACAAGCCTAGATGAGTAACACTGAGACTCATTACAAGCCTAGATGAGTAACACTGAGACTCATTACAAGCCTAGATGAGTAACACTGAGACTCATACAGGCCTAGATGAGTAACACTGAGACTCATTACAAGCCTAGATGAGTAACACTGAGACTCATACAAGCCTAGATGAGTAACACTGAGACTCATTACAAGCCTAGATGAGTAACACTGAGACTCATACAAGCCTAGATGAGTAACACAGACTCATCACAGGTCTAGATGTCTTGTGTCAACACGATGTTACAACGTTCACTTCGCACTAAAATTTGTACAGTTCTGCTCCATATAAAAAAACTCAAATTTAATATTTGTTATTCAGGTTAAGTTAAGCGAGGTGTATTATCCTAGGTTAAGTTAAGCTAGGTGTATTATCCTAGGTTAAGTTAAGCTAGGTGTATTATCCTAGGTTAAGTTAAGCTAGGTGTATTATCCTAGGTTAAGTTAAGCTAGGTGTATTATCCTAGGTTAAGTTAAGCGAGGTGTATTATCCTAGGTTAAGTTAAGCTAGGTGTATTATCCTAGGTTAAGTTAAGCTAGGTGTATTATCCTAGGTTAAGTTAAGCTAGGTGTATTATCCTAGGTTAAGTTAAGCGAGGTGTATTATCCTAGGTTAAGTTAAGCTAGGTGTATTATCCTAGGTTAAGTTAAGCGAGGTGTATTATCCTAGGTTAAGTTAAGCGAGGTGTATTATCCTAGGTTAAGTTAAGCGAGGTGTATTATCCTAGGTTAAGTTAAGCTAGGTGTATTATCCTAGGTTAAGTTAAGCTAGGTGTATTATCCTAGGTTAAGTTAAGCTAGGTGTATTATCCTAGGTTAAGTTAAGCTAGGTGTATTATCCTAGGTTAAGTTAAGCTAGGTGTATTATCCTAGGTTAAGCTAGGTGTATTATCCTAGGATAAGTTAAGCTAGGTGTATTATCCTAGGTTAAGTTAAGCTAGGTGTATTATCCTAGGTTAAGTTAAGCTAGGTGTATTATCCTAGGTTAAGTTAAGCTAGGTGTATTATCCTAGGTTAAGTTAAGCTAGGTGTATTATCCTAGGTTAAGTTAAGCTAGGTGTATTATCCTAGGTTAAGTTAAGCGAGGTGTATTATCCTAGGTTAAGTTAAGCTAGGTGTATTATCCTAGGTTAAGTTAAGCTAGGTGTATTATCCTAGGTTAAGTTAAGCGAGGTGTATTATCCTAGGTTAAGTTAAGCTAGGTGTATTATCCTAGGTTAAGCTAGGTGTATTATCCTAGGTTAAGTTAAGCGAGGTGTATTATCCTAGGTTAAGTTAAGCTAGGTGTATTATCCTAGGTTAAGTTAAGCTAGGTGTATTATCCTAGGTTAAGTTAAGCGAGGTGTATTATCCTAGGTTAAGTTAAGCTATGTGTATTATCCTAGGTTAAGTTAAGCGAGGTGTATTATCCTAGGTTAAGTTAAGCTAGGTGTATTATCCTAGGTTAAGTTAAGCTAGGTGTATTATCCTAGGTTAAGTTAAGCTAGGTGTATTATCCTAGGTTAAGTTAAGCTAGGTGTATTATCCTAGGTTAAGTTAAGCTAGGTGTATTATCCTAGGTTAAGTTAAGCTAGGTGTATTATCCTAGGTTAAGTTAAGCTAGGTGTATTATCCTAGGTTAAGTTAAGCTAGGTGTATTCTAGGTTAAGTTAAGCTAGGTGTATTATCCTAGGTTAAGTTAAGCTAGGTGTATTATCCTAGGTTAAGTTAAGCCTGGCTAGATTATCCTTGGTTAGTTTGCGTTGTTAGGTTAGGTTATGTTAAGTTAGGCTAGATTATCCTAAGTTAGGTTAAGTTAAGCTAGGTTAGATAAAGTTAGGGTATTCTAAGTTTGATTAGGTTAGGTTAGATTAAGTTAGGCTCAATTTCGTTAGGTTAAGTTAGGACAAGTTTCGTTCCGTTAAGTTAGGCTAAATTTTGTTAACAATCAACTTTTACTTATGATTATTCGATAATACTGAAATAAAAAGTAAGGTTTAAGCTACGCCTGGCAGCGCGGGGTGTGTCACACTGCCTCAGAACGTTTGTTTTATCACGAACACTAAAGTTCCCAGACCAGGCTCCTTATATAACTAAATCAAACTTAGCACAAGGACACGCTTCTGACGTACACACACATACGTAAGTACACACACACAAAGTGTGTCCTAACAGCAGCAGCAGCAGCAGCATGGAGGGGCGGCAGCAGTGACACAGCAGCATGAAGAGGGGCGGCAGCAGTGACACAGCAGCATGAAGAGGGGCGGCAGCAGTGACACAGCAGCAGCATGAAGAGGGGCGGCAGCAGTGACACAGCAGCAGCATGAAGAGGGGCGGCAGCAGTGACACAGCAGCAGCATGAAGAGGGGCGGCAGCAGTGACACAGCAGCAGCATGAAGAGGGGCGGCAGCAGTGACACAGCAGCAGCATGAAGAGGGGCGGCAGCAGTGACACAGCAGCAGCATGAAGAGGGGCGGCAGCAGTGACACAGCAGCAGCATGAAGAGGGGGGGCGGCAGCAGTGACACACAGCAGCATGAAGAGGGGCAGCAGCAGTGACACAGCAGCAGCATGAAGAGGGGCGGCAGCAGTGACACAGCAGCAGCATGAAGAGGGGCGGCAGCAGTGACACAGCAGCAGCATGAAGAGGGGCGGCAGCAGTGACACAGCAGCAGCATGAAGAGGGGCGGCAGCAGTGACACAGCAGCAGCATGAAGAGGGGCGGCAGCAGTGACACAGCAGCAGCATGAAGAGGGGCGGCAGCAGTGACACAGCAGCAGCATGAAGAGGGGCGGCAGCAGTGACACAGCAGCAGCATGAAGAGGGGCGGCAGCAGTGACACAGCAGCAGCATGAAGAGAGGCGGCAGCAGTGACACAGCAGCAGTATGAAGAGGGGCGGCAGCAGTGACACAGCAGCAGCATGAAGAGGGGCGGCAGCAGTGACACAGCAGCAGCATGAAGAGGGGCGGCAGCAGTGACACAGCAGCAGCATGAAGAGGGGCGGCAGCAGTGACACAGCAGCAGCATGAAGAGGGGCGGCAGCAGTGACACAGCAGCAGCATGAAGAGGGGCGGCAGCAGTGACACAGCAGCAGCATGAAGAGGGGCGGCAGCAGTGACACAGCAGCAGCATGAAGAGGGGCGGCAGCAGTGACACAGCAGCAGCATGAAGAGGGGCGGCAGCAGTGACACAGCAGCAGTATGAAGAAGGGCAGCAACAGCAGCATGAAGAGGGGCAGCAACAGCATGAAGAGGGGCAGCAACAGCATGAAGAGGGGCAGCATCAGCAAGAGGGGCAGCAGTAGCAGTAGCAATAAGAGGGGCAGTAGTAGCAGCAGCAGCAGCAACAGCAGGAACAGCAGCATGAAGAGGGACAGCAACAGCATGAGGGGCAGCAGTAGCAATAAAAGGGGCAGCAGCAGCAGCAGCAGCAGCAGCAGGAACAGCAGCAGAGGCAGGTTGACCTCTAATTGTCAAGTCTGTCCTCTGAATACTGCCACACACTCTTAAAGTGCATCCACCAAAACACCCCCAGTGTCTTTGACAAAAATATTTGCTTGATGAATCTCAATCTCTCTCTCTCTCTCTCTCTCTCTCTCTCTCTCTCTCTCTCTCAGACCACAAAGTAAACCACTTTGTCACCAAATTTCGACTGACTCTTGAAATTTCAAAATACAATAGCCTTGATCCCCACTTAAATTAAACAGCCTAACTACTAGTCAGACAGTTGGAGTTATTGAAGTCTGCATTGTACCCACAGTGCAGATAGCACTGGTTGTACGTACAGAAAGCCTGTGTTCGTGATAGCCTTAGTGTTCGTGGTTGTTTTTGTGTTCGTGGTTGTTTTTGTGTTCGTGATAGTTTATTGTGTCCGTGACAGCCTGTTATTCTGTTCGTGGTAGCTTGGTATTATCTTCGTGATAACCTGTTAACTGACCGTGATAGTTGTTTCCGAGTATAGCAATTCAGCCATATGGGTCGTTTAAGGCAAGGGCTTGTGGAGGCTCGGTCCTCCGTGTGCTGAGGTCTGACCAGCTCGGAGAAGTGTGTTATAAAAAAAATAGAGGTGGACCTGGTAAGCCAGTGGAAGGCCTCGGTCAGATGACTAAAATCTCCAGTGGTGGGTCATCATATGACAGAGACCCGCGTCAGGAAACACTTGTCCGTTTCCTGACAAGCCTTACTTACTCTACCCTTTTGGAAGTGCAAGTGGTGCAGGTGGGAGAGATGATGGTGATGTTTCCAGAGACAGGAGGCTAAGTTTTCCTGATATTTCTTAACATGATAGTGAACCGAGGCAGGTTGGTGATCGTGAATGTTGTGTTGGTGACTAGGCATGGTTGGTGACCGTGAATGTTATGGTGGTGACTAGGCATGGTTGGTGATCGTGAATGTTATGGTGGTGACTAGGCATGGTTGGTGATCGTGAATGTTATGGTGGTGACTAGGCATAGTTGGTGATCGTGAATGTTATGGTGGTGACTAGGCATGGTTGGTGATCGTGAATGTTATGATGGTGACTAGGCATGGTTGGTGATTGTGAATGTTATGGTGGTGATTAGGCATGGTTGGGGTGAGTATAATGGTAAATGTTCTTAGAGTGGTGATGGTGGTAGTGATGGTGATGTGTCATTTCACAGCAGTGACCATAATAGTGTTGATCAGAAAGAACTCTTGCGCGTGCGTACAGTAACAAGAAATGAAGGAAATGAGAGAGTTCAACAGAAACATATAAGTCTGTGAGGAGTTGAACAAACAATTTCATACTTGTAGATGAATGGTTCAGAGAACCGACAAGTTGATAAACTAGACACATGTGCAACACTTGGGTATCTTTAATGAGGAAACGTTTCGCTACACAGTGGCTTCATCAGTCCATACAAAGGAGAATGGTGAAGAACAGGAGTTTGAAGTAATCAGTCCCTCAGCCTTGAGTCTATGTAATCAGTCCATCAGTCTTGAAAAGAATACAGCATATGTGTGAAGAAGTGGCTTGTATACTGTAGACAGGTGAGGTACAGCAGTCGTAGGTGGTATCACATTTAACAAATCCAACTGTGGAAGCAGGTCATGACTAAAGGTTAGGCAAGTGAAGAATTCCCTGTATTAAGATCCCAAGATGTTGCTGTGTCTGACAGGAATGTAACCTTTAAGCATGACCTACTTCCACATTTGGATATATCAAATATGATACCACCTACGTCTGCTGCACCTCACCTCCCTACAGTATATAAGCCACTTCTTCGCACATACGCTGTATTCAAGATTGATGGAATGATTACATGAACTCAAGGCTGAGGGACTGATTACCTCAAACTCCTGTTCACCATTCTCCTTCGTATGGACTGATGAAACGATTGTATAGTGAAACGTTTCCTCATTAAAGATACCCAAGAGTTGCACTTGTGTTTAATTTATCAATTTCAAACTTATTTACCCAGTGAAAATAGAAGCAATGCCAGAGATACACAACATACGCAACAGTGAGTTGCATACATCTATGGCAGTGGTAGCCGGCAGTGTCACCATGGATACTGCGAGAGGAAGCAGAAACACTGAACCATTAGCTAAAATATATAAACCAGTGGATACATACAATTGCAAGAGATCTGGAAGACAGCAAATGTAGTCCCAATAAATTAAAAAAAAAAGAGAAAGGAAACGTTAAACTGCAGATAAATATCACTGACGTGCACACTTTGTAAGATAATGGTGAAGATAATCAGGAAAGGGGTAGAACACCTGGAGAGAAGTGTTTTTTATCCGTAGGAGTTGTATGGCAGAGTAACAGAAGTGAAGCGGGAGAGGGATGGGTAGATTGCATATTCCTGGACTGCAAGAAAGCATTTGATATTGCATCTCACAAGAAAAGAGGACAAAAACTTGAAGAGCAAGTAGGAAGAAAAGGAAATGAGCTACAGTGGAAAGAAGACAGAGTAATTGTCCAAGAAATGTCAGACTGGCAAAGTGTAACCAGTTGGACCCGTAATGTTTCTCTTGTATGTGAATTAATACCAAAAGACACATGTATCCCTGTGATGTAAAATTTATTGGATTTTGCTGTCGAAGTGGAGGGTGGCCCATCTTGTGGAGGGTAGTGCATCTTGTGGAGGGTAGTGCATCTTGTGGAGGGTAGTGCATCTTGTGGAGGGTAGTGCATCTTGTGGAGGGTAGTGCATCTAGTGGAGGGTAGTGCATCTTGTGGAGGGTGGCCCATCTTGTGGAGGGTAGTGCATCTTGTGAAGGGTGGCCCATCTTGTGGAGGGTAGTGCATCTTGTGGAGGGTGGCCCATCTTGTGGAGGGTAGTGCATCTTGTGGAGGGTGGCCCATCTTGTGGAGGGTAGTGCATCTTGTGGAGGGTGGCCCATCTTGTGGAGGGTAGTGCATCTTATGGAGGGTAGCCCATCTTGTGGAGGGTAGTGCATCTTGTGGAGGGTGGCCCATCTTCTGGAGGGTAGTGCATCTTGTGGAGGGTGGCCCATCTTGTGGAGGGTAGTGCATCTTGTGGAGGGTGGCCCATCTTGTGGAGGGTAGTGCATCTTGTGGAGGGTGGCATCTTGTGGAGGGTAGTGCATCTTGTGGAGGGTAGTGCATCTTGTGGAGGGTAGTGCATCTTGTGGAGGGTAGTGCATCTTGTGGAGGGTAGTGCATCATGTGGAGGGTAGTGCATCATGTGGAGGGTAGTGCATCTTGTGGAGGGTAGTGCATCTTGTGGAGGGTAGTGCATCTTGTGGAGGGTAGTGCATCTTGTGGAGGGTAGTGCATCTTGTGGAGGGTAGTGCATCTTGTGGAGGGTAGTGCATCTTGTGGAGGGTCGAGCATCTTGTGGAGGGTGCATCTTGTGGTAGGCATCTTGTAGTGCATCTTGTGGAGGGTAGTGCATCTTGTGGAGGGTGGCCCATCTTGTGGAGGGTAGTGCATCTTGTGGAGGGTAGTGCATCTTGTGGAGGGTAGTGCATCTTGTGGAGGGTAGTGCATCTTGTGGAGGGTGGCCCATCTTGTGGAGGGTAGTGCATCTTGTGGAGGGTGGCCCATCTTGTGGAGGGTAGTGCATCTTGTGGAGGGTAGTGCATCTTGTGGAGGGTAGTGCATCTTGTGGAGGGTAGTGCATCTTGTGGAGGGTAGTGCATCTTGTGGAGGGTAGCCCATCTTGTGGAGGGTAGTGCATCTTGTGGAGGGTAGTGCATCTTGTGGAGGGTAGTGCATCTTGTGGAGGGTAGTGCATCTTGTGGAGGGTAGTGCATCTTGTGGAGGGTAGTGCATCTTGTGGAGGGTAGTGCATCTTGTGGAGGGTAGCCCATCTTGTGGAGGGTAGCCCATTTTGTGGAGGGTAGCCCATCTTGTGGAGGGTAGTGCATCTTGTGGAGGGTGGCCCATCTTGTGGAGGGTAGTGCATCTTGTGGAGGGTAGCCCATCTTGTGGAGGGTAGTGCATCTTGTGAAGGGTAGCCCATCTTGTGGAGGGTAGTGCATCTTGTGGAGGGTAGTGCATCTTGTGGAGGGTAGTGCATCTTGTGGAGGGTAGTGCATCTTGTGGAGGGTAGTGCATCTTGTGGAGGGTAGTGCATCTTGTGGAGGGTAGTGCATCTTGTGGAGGGTAGTGCATCTTGTGGAGGGTAGCCCATTTTGTGGAGGGTAGCATCTTGTGGAGGGTAGTGCATCTTGTGGAGGGTAGTGCATCTTGTGGAGGGTAGTGCATCTTGTGGAGGGTAGTGCATCTTGTGGAGGGTAGTGCATCTTGTGGAGGGTAGTGCATCTTGTGGAGGGTAGTGCATCTTGTGGAGGGTAGTGCATCTTGTGGAGGGTAGTGCATCTTGTGGAGGGTAGTGCATCTTGTGGAGGGTAGTGCATCTTGTGGAGGGTAGTGCATCTTGTGGAGGGTAGTGCATCTTGTGGAGGATAGTGCATCTTGTGAAGGGTAGCCCATCTTGTGGAGGGTAGCCCATCTTGTGGAGGGTAGTGCATCTTGTGGAGGATAGTGCATCTTGTGGAGGGTAGCCCATCTTGTGGAGGGTAGTGCATCTTGTGGAGGGTAGTGCATCTTGTGGAGGGTAGTGCATCTTGTGGAGGGTAGTGCATCTTGTGGAGGGTGGCCCATCTTGTGGAGGGTAGCCCATCTTGTGGAGGGTAGCCCATCTTGTGGAGGGTAGTGCATCTTGTGGAGGGTAGTGCATCTTGTGGAGGGTGGCCCATCTTGTGGAGGGTAGCCCATCTTGTGGAGGGTAGTGCATCTTGTGGAGGGTAGTGCATCTTGTGGAGGGTGGCCCATCTTGTGGAGGGTAGCCCATCTTGTGGAGGGTAGCCCATCTTGTGGAGGGTAGCCCATCTTGTGAAGGGTAGCCCATCTTGTGGAGGGTAGTGCATCTTGTGGAGGGTAGTGCATCTTGTGGAGGGTGGCCCATCTTGTGGAGGGTAGCCCATCTTGTGGAGGGTAGCCCATCTTGTGGAGGGTAGCGCATCTTGTGGAGAGTAGTGCATCTTGTGGAGGGTAGCCAATCTTGTGGAGGGTAGCCCATCTTGTGGAGGGTAGCGCATCTTGTGGAGAGTAGTGCATCTTGTGGAGGGTAGTGCATCTTGTGGAGGGTAGTGCATCTTGTGGAGGGTAGCCCATCTTGTGGAGGGTAGTGCATCTTGTGGAGGGTAGCCCATCTTGTGGAGGGTAGTGCATCTTGTGGAGGGTAGTGCATCTTGTGGAGGGTAGCCCATCTTGTGGAGGGTAGCCCATCTTGTGGAGGGTAGTGCATCTTGTGGAGGGTAGTGCATCTTGTGGAGGGTAGCCCATCTTGTGGAGGGTAGCCCATCTTGTGGAGGGTAGTGCATCTTGTGGAGGGTAGCCCATCTTGTGGAGGGTAGTGCATCTTGTGGAGGGTAGTGCATCTTGTGGAGGGTGGCCCATCTTGTGGAGGGTAGCCCATCTTGTGGAGGGTAGCCCATCTTGTGGAGGGTAGTGCATCTTGTGGAGGGTAGCCCATCTTGTGGAGGGTAGTGCATCTTGTGGAGGGTAGCCCATCTTGTGAAAGGTAGCCCATCTTGTGGAGGGTAGTGCATCTTGTGGAGGGTAGTGCATCTTGTGGAGGGTGGCCCATCTTGTGGAGGGTAGCCCATCTTGTAGGGTGCATCTTGTGGAGCCCATCTTGTAGTGCATCTTGTGGAGAGTAGTGCATCTTGTGGAGGGTAGTGCATCTTGTGGAGGGTAGGGCATCTTGTGGAGGGTAGTGCATCTTGTGGAGGGTAGTGCATCTTTTGGAGGGTAGTGCATCTTGTGGAGGGTAGTGCATCTTGTGGAGGGTAGTGCATCTTGTGGAGGGTAGTGCATCTTGTGGAGGGAAGTGCATCTTGTGGAGGGTAGTGCATCTTGTGGAGGGTAGTGCATCTTGTGGAGGGTAGTGCATCTTGTGGAGGGTAGTGCATCTTGTGGAGGGTAGTGCATCTTGTGGAGGGTAGTGCATCTTGTGGAGGGTAGTGCATCTTGTGGAGGGTAGTGCATCTTGTGGAGGGTAGTGCATCTTGTGGAGGGTAGTGCATCTTGTGGAGGGTAGTGCATCTTGTGGAGGGTAGTGCATCTTGTGGAGGGTAGCCCATCTTGTGGAGGGTAGTGCATCTTGTGGAGGGTAGCCCATCTTGTGGAGGGTAGTGCATCTTGTGGAGGGTAGCCCATCTTGTGGAGGGTAGCCCATCTTGTGGAGGGTAGTGCATCTTGTGGAGGGTAGTGCATCTTGTGGAGGGTAGCCCATCTTGTGCAGGGTAGCCCATCTTGTGGAGGGTAGTGCATCTTGTGGAGGGTAGCCCATCTTGTGGAGGGTAGCCCATCTTGTGGAGGGTAGTGCATCTTGTGGAGGGTAGTGCATCTTGTGGAGGGTAGCCCATCTTGTGAAGGGTAGCCCATCTTGTGGAGGGTAGCCCATCTTGTGGAGGGTAGTGCATCTTGTGGAGGGTAGTGCATCTTGTGGAGGGTAGCCAATCTTGTGGAGGGTAGCCCATCTTGTGGAGGGTAGCCCATCTTGTGGAGGGTAGTGCATCTTGTGGAGGGTAGCCCATCTTGTGGAGGGTAGTGCATCTTGTGGAGGGTAGCCAATCTTGTGGAGGGTAGTGCATCTTGTGGAGGGTAGCCCATCTTGTGGAGGGTAGTGCATCTTGTGGAGGGTAGTGCATCTTGTGGAGGGTGGCCCATCTTGTGGAGGGTAGTGCATCTTGTGGAGGGTAGTGCATCGTGTGGAGGGTAGCCCATCTTGTGGAGGGTAGTGCATCTTGTGGAGGGTAGCCCATCTTGTGGAGGGTAGTGCATCTTGTGGAGGGTAGCCAATCTTGTGGAGGGTAGCACATCTTGTGGAGGGTAGCCCATCTTGTGGAGGGTAGTGCATCTTGTGGAGGGTAGCCAATCTTGTGGAGGGTAGCACATCTTGTGGAGGGTAGCACAAGAGCATATGGATGCACAAAAGACCTAGGAGCAAGGCACCAAAAGGGTTTACAGGAGTACATTTGGAGTTATATGTACACTTCACTTGCATGTTACAAGCAAATTTAGGAAACTTACCTAATATATCGGGTATCGTATTTTCATAAATAAGATATCTTGACATATCATGTAGGTTATTATACTATCTCTGCATTCCCTAATAAGTGGAAAATAAAGTACAGTGTTCAAGATAGTGGCCATGGGGTTGGCCACCTAATTTGCATTTGGTTTGATTATCATCTGTGTCGGTCAAACTGCCAGAAGTATTTGTAACTAAGCCTAAGCTTGGCTATATCATCATCAGTCAGTCAGTTTGTTCACACTGCAAATTACTCCATAAACATACTTATCTACGCAAGTTATCATAGCGAGTTATAGATCTACTCAGGATTCTATCTTATAACATTCATTTTCATTATTTACTTCTCTCCTAATATTATTCCTAATGCTAGACACAGATACACCAAAGTTATATCCGACATTTTCCTTCAGGGTACTTTCCTTGGCTAACTCATTAATTGTGTCATGAAGGAGTAGTCCAATGTGTGATGGAATCCACAACAATTATACATTAATTCCATATTCCCTGATTTTTGAGCATTTTAAGCATTTTGTGAGTCAAGAGCCATCACTGATGACACAGAATCAATAATAATCATAGAATTAAGCTCCGTGTCATAAATTAGCTTTAGCATCATTAGAATGGTAAACAATTCAGTTTGCAGTGTAGACGCCCAGTTGTTAATTCTTATGCCTAACTCAACAAAGTTCCTATCGTTCTTAATTATTGTGGTGACAACAAGAGCAGATGTAGCCCTGCCAGTAGACTCCTGCTTAGATACATCAGTGTATATAACTTGTGACAGATTATTACTACTAGTTAATTGATAAATTCCGTATTGAATAGTGATTTAAGGAAGGGATTACTAGCAATAAGCTTCTTGGGAGGGACTTACAGGTATGTGATATAAATGAACACATCTTCCATGGAGGGGTGAAGTGCTCTTGTTGTCTACAGTGATACAGTTCATGCAGGTTATAAAACTTAATATAATTATATGTTTTTTACAACCAATTTAGATCTGTGTGTATTTACCTCTTGACATTTAATAAGATTCGTAATGACAGTGTCTGGTTCATTTCTTAACATTCTAATACCAAGTACAATGTTAATCGTAATCATATCACTGATATTAAAAATATTAAATCATATCACTAATACTAAAAATACCAAGATTCTTCCTCATAAATATTATGAAAGTAAATACCAAAGAAAACAAACAACATGATTGGTCTGACAAGTGGCTACTGGAATTCAACCTCAGCAAATGCAAGAGAATGAAAATTTGGGCAGGAGCAAGAAGATCAGAGACTAAGAACCGGTATAGACTGTAGGACAGAGGCTGCAAACCTGACTCAAGGAGAAAGACCTTGAGGTAAGCACAGTGCCGAGCATATCAACAGACTCGCATCAACTGAATAACCTCTACACCGAATGTTCGTTTAGCAAACCAAAAGTATCCTTCAAGAATCCCAGCAAAGTCATTTATCGCCCTATGTAATGTATGTTAGGCTTATCTTAGAGTATGCAGCACCAGCATGGAACCCACAACGGATAAAAATTCTAAGAAACAGGAGAAAGTGCAGAGGCTAAAGGAACTGAACCTGGTATTGTTAGACGATAGAACATAGGGAGACATAATAACGATATACGATATACTCAGAGGACTTGATAGGGTGGACAGGGATAGACTGAAAGGAGGGAAACTGGTACACGAGGGCATAGTTGGAAGTTAGATATAGATGAGTCACAGTGATGTCATGAAGTATTTCTTCAACTTCAGGGTGGTCAGGAAATGGACTGTTGTATTGGAGACAGGCGTCATACATAGTTTTATTGATAGGTACCAGCGGTTTATAACCCTTAGGGATTTAGCGCTTAGTTACGGTTATAATATGAATATGTATGGCAGGGCGCGTGAGGCTAGCGCAAGGTAAGAGGCAGGACTAGGAGCCGAGACCCGACCCCCTGGTCGTTTCTACAGGCAAACCTCACTCAAGAAGGACCTTGGGGTGGGTATCATACCGAGCATATCCCCTGGGGTGCGCATCAACCAAATAACTGCTGCAGCAAATGCGCGCCTGGCAAATCTAAGAAAAACTTTTCGACATCTAAGTGAGGAGTTATTCAAGACTCTGTACACCGTGTACGTCAGTCCCATATTGTAGTATGCAGCACCAGTATAGAACCCACACCTGGTCAAGCGGAGGTTTGCAACATGGTTAGTCCCGGAGCTAAGGTGTACGTCCTGTGAGGAGAGGTAAGGGGGAACTCAACTGGAAGACAGAATGATTAGGGATGATATGATAACGACGTATAAAGTACTGAGAAAATCTGACAAGATGGACAGGGACAGAATGTTTCAGAGATGGGGACACAGCAACAAGGGGGTAACACAACTGGAAGTTGAAAATTCAGATGAGTCATAGGGATGTTAGGCAATATTTCTTCAGCCATACAGTTGTCAGGAAGTGGAACAATCGGGAAAATTGAGAGGTGGAGGCGGGATCTATACATAGCTTTAAGAATAGGTACGACAAGGGTCTTGGAGCCGGGAGTGTGTGGACCTAGTAGCGACTAGCGAAGAAGCGGGACCAGGAGCTGAGAATTGGCCCCTGCAACCATATATAAGCACCACACACACATACACACACACACACACACAGCACACACACACACACACACACACACACACACACACACACACACACACACACACACACAGTGGAGGCAGGCTCTATACATAGTTTTAAGAGCAGGTACGATTGGGCCCACCAGGCTAGAAGTGAATCTGGCAGGTGGCACGTTGAGAGGCGGGGCCAGAAGCTAAGACTCGACTTCTGCAACTGCATACAGGTGAGTACATGTGAGGTGAGTACCCAGCACTCAGCCTCTCTCTGGGGAAACAAGGTCACCCTCTAACACTGCGTGACCTTTGACCTTCACACAGCCCGCCAGGTCAAAATCAATACATTTTCTTTGAAAGAGTAAATTGACATTTTAATTAGATTTCCAACAATATTTATGAAGTTAGTGACGTCTCTTCTTAGGTGGTTTTTAAGATACTTCAGTATTCTCTTGCTTATGTGGTTTTTAAGATACTTCAGTATTCTCTTGCTTATGTGGTTTTTAAGATACTTCAGTATTCTCTTGCTTATGTGGTTTTTAAGATACTTCAGTATTCTCTTGCTTATGTGGTTTTTAAGATACTTCAGTATTCTCTTGCTTATGTGGTTTTTAAGATACTTCAGTATTCTCTTGCTTATGTGGTTTTTAAGATACTTCAGTATTCTCTTGCTTATGTGGTTTTTAAGATACTTCAGTATTCTCTTGCTTATGTGGTTTTTAAGATACTTCAGTATTCTCTTGCTTATGTGGTTTTTAAGATACTTCAGTATTCTCTTGCTTATGTGGTTTTTAAGATACTTCAGTATTCTCTTGCTTATGTGGTTTTTAAGATACTTCAGTATTCTCTTGCTTATGTGGTTTTTAAGATACTTCAGTATTCTCTTGCTTATGTGGTTTTTAAGATACTTCAGTATTCTCTTGCTTATGTGGTTTTTAAGATACTTCAGTATTCTCTTGCTTATGTGGTTTTTAAGATACTTCAGTATTCTCTTGCTTATGTGGTTTTTAAGATACTTCAGTATTCTCTTGCTTATGTGGTTTTTAAGATACTTCAGTATTCTCTTGCTTATGTGGTTTTTAAGATACTTCAGTATTCTCTTGCTTATGTGGTTTTTAAGATACTTCAGTATTCTCTTGCTTATGTGGTTTTTAAGATACTTCAGTATTCTCTTGCTTATGTGGTTTTTAAGATACTTCAGTATTCTCTTGCTTATGTGGTTTTTAAGATACTTCAGTATTCTCTTGCTTATGTGGTTTTTAAGATACTTCAGTATTCTCTTGCTTATGTGGTTTTTAAGATACTTCAGTATTCTCTTGCTTATGTGGTTTTTAAGATACTTCAGTATTCTCTTGCTTATGTGGTTTTTAAGATACTTCAGTATTCTCTTGCTTATGTGGTTTTTAAGATAATTCAGTACTTCAGTATTCTCTTGCTTATGTGGTTTTTAAGATACTTCAGTATTCTCTTGCTTATGTGGTTTTTAAGATACTTCAGTATTCTCTTGCTTATGTGGTTTTTAAGATACTTCAGTATTCTCTTGCTTATGTGGTTTTTAAGATACTTCAGTATTCTCTTGCTTATGTGGTTTTTAAGATACTTCAGTATTCTCTTGCTTATGTGGTTTTTAAGATACTTCAGTATTCTCTTGCTTATGTGGTTTTTAAGATACTTCAGTATTTTCTTGCTTATGTGGTTTTTAAGATACTTCAGTATTCTCTTGCTTATGTGGTTTTTAAGATACTTCAGTATTCTCTTGCTTATGTGGTTTTTAATGTGGTTTTTAAGATACTTCAGTATTCTCTTGATGTGGTTTTTAAGATACTTCAGTATTCTCTTGCTTATGTGGTTTTTAAGATACTTCAGTATTCTCTTGCTTATGTGGTTTTTAAGATACTTCAGTATTTTCTTGCTTATGTGGTTTTTAAGATACTTCAGTATTCTCTTGCTTATGTGGTTTTTAAGATACTTCAGTATTCTCTTGCTTATGTGGTTTTTAAGATACTTCAGTATTTTCTTGCTTATGTGGTTTTTAAGATACTTCAGTATTCTCTTGCTTATGTGGTTTTTAAGATACTTCAGTATTCTCTTGCTTATGTGGTTTTTAAGATACTTCAGTATTCTCTTGCTTATGTGGTTTTTAAGATACTTCAGTATTCTCTTGCTTATGTGGTTTTTAAGATACTTCAGTATTCTCTTGCTTATGTGGTTTTTAAGATACTTCAGTATTCTCTTGCTTATGTGGTTTTTAAGATACTTCAGTATTCTCTTGCTTAGGTGGTTTTTAAGATACTTCAGTATTCTCTTGCTTATGTGGTTTTGAGGTACTTAAATATTCTTTTGGCTCTCACTCTTGCCTTTTATACTGAAGCTCTGATTGAAAATATTTTGTGTGGAGGTGTTATGTGGTGGTGTGTTATGTGGTGGTGTGTTATGTGGTGGTGTGTTATGTGGTGGTGTGTTATGTGGTGGTGTGTTATGTGGTGGTGTGTTATGTGGTGGTGTGTTATGTGGTGGTGTGTTATGTGGTGGTGTGTTATGTGGTGGTGTGTTATGTGGTGGTGTGTTATGTGGTGGTGTGTTATGTGGTGGTGTGTTATGGGATGTTATGTGCCATGTAGTGGTGGTGTGTTATGTGGTGGTGTGTTATGGGATGTTATGTACCATGTAGTGGTGGTGTGTTATGTGGTGGTGTGTTATGGGATGTTATGTGCCATGTAGTGGTGGTGTGTTATGTGGTGGTGTGTTATGGGATGTTATGTGCCATGTAGTGGTGGTGTGTTATGTGGTGGTGTGTTATGGGATGTTATGTGCCATGTAGTGGTGGTGTGTTATGTGGTGGTGTGTTATGGAATGTTATGTGCCATGTAGTGGTGGTGTGTTATGTGGTGGTGTGTTATGGAATGTTATGTGCCATGTAGTGGTGGTGTGTTATGTGGTGGTGTGTTATGGAATGTTATGTGCCATGTAGTGGTGGTGTGTTATGTGGTGGTGTGTTATGTGGTGGTGTGTTATGGGATGTTATGTGCCATGTAGTGGTGGTGTGTTATGTGGTGGTGTGTTATGGAATGTTATGTGCCATGTAGTGGTGGTGTGTTATGTGGTGGTGTGTTATGTGGTGGTGTGTTATGTGGTGGTGTGTTATGGGATGTTATGTGCCATGTAGTGGTGGTGTGTTATGTGGTGGTGTGTTATGGAATGTTATGTGCCATGTAGTGGTGGTGTGTTATGTGGTGGTGTGTTATGGAATGTTATGTGCCATGTAGTGGTGGTGTGTTATGTGGTGGTGTGTTATGGGATGTTATGTGCCATGTAGTGGTGGTGTGTTATGTGGTGGTGTGTTATGGGATGTTATGTGCCATGTAGTGGTGGTGTGTTATGTGGAGGTGTGTTATGGGATGTTATGTGCCATGTAGTGGTGGTGTGTTATGGAATGTTATGTGCCATGTAGTGGTGGTGTGTTATGGGATGTTATGTGCCATGTAGTGGTGGTGTGTTATGGGATGTTATGTGCCATGTAGTGGTGGTGTGTTATGGGATGTTATGTGCCATGTAGTGGTGGTGTGTTATGGGATGTTATGTGCCATGTAGTGGTGGTGTGTTATGGGATGTTATGTGCCATGTAGTGGTGGTGTGTTATGGGATGTTATGTGCCATGTAGTGGTGGTGTGTTATGGGATGTTATGTGCCATGTAGTGGTGGTGTGTTATGGGATGTTATGTGCCATGTAGTGGTGGTGTGTTATGTGGTGGTGTGTTATGGGATGTTATGTGCCATGTAGTGGTGGTGTGTTATGGGATGTTATGTGCCATGTAGTGGTGGTGTGTTATGGGATGTTATGTGTCATGTAGTGGTGGTGTGTTATGGGATGTTATGTGCCATGTAGTGGTGGTGTGTTATGGGATGTTATGTGCCATGTAGTGGTGGTGTGTTATGTGGTGGTGTGTTATGGGATGTTATGTGCCATGTAGTGGTGGTGTGTTATGGGATGTTATGTGTCATGTAGTGGTGGTGTGTTATGGGATGTTATGTGCCATGTAGTGGTGGTGTGTTATGGGATGTTATGTGTCATGTAGTGGTGGTGTGTTATGGGATGTTATGTGTCATGTAGTGGTGGTGTGTTATGGGATGTTATGTGCCATGTAGTGGTGGTGTGTTATGGGATGTTATGTGCCATGTAGTGGTGGTGTGTTATGGGATGTTATGTGCCATGTAGTGGTGGTGTGTTATGTGGTGGTGTGTTATGGAATGTTATGTGCCATGTAGTGGTGGTGTGTTATGTGGTGGTGTGTTATGGGATGTTATGTGCCATGTAGTGGTGGTGTGTTATGGAATGTTATGTGCCATGTAGTGGTGGTGTGTTATGTGGTGGTGTGTTATGGAATGTTATGTGCCATGTAGTGGTGGTGTGTTATGTGGTGGTGTGTTATGGGATGTTATGTGCCATGTAGTGGTGGTGTGTTATGTGGTGGTGTGTTATGGAATGTTATGTGCCATGTAGTGGTGGTGTGTTATGTGGTGGTGTGTTATGGAATGTTATGTGCCATGTAGTGGTGGTGTGTTATGTGGTGGTGTGTTATGGGATGTTATGTGCCATGTAGTGGTGGTGTGTTATGTGGAGGTGTGTTATGGGATGTTATGTGCCATGTAGTGGTGGTGTGTTATGGAATGTTATGTGCCATGTAGTGGTGGTGTGTTATGGGATGTTATGTGCCATGTAGTGGTGGTGTGTTATGGGATGTTATGTGCCATGTAGTGGTGGTGTGTTATGGAATGTTATGTGCCATGTAGTGGTGGTGTGTTATGGAATGTTATGTGCCATGTAGTGGTGGTGTGTTATGTGGTGGTGTGTTATGGGATGTTATGTACCATGTAGTGGTGGTGTGTTATGTGGTGGTGTGTTATGGGATGTTATGTGCCATGTAGTGGTGGTGTGTTATGTGGTGGTGTGTTATGGGATGTTATGTGCCATGTAGTGGTGGTGTGTTATGTGGTGGTGTGTTATGGAATGTTATGTGCCATGTAGTGGTGGTGTGTTATGTGGTGGTGTGTTATGGGATGTTATGTGCCATGTAGTGGTGGTGTGTTATGGGATGTTATGTGCCATGTAGTGGTGGTGTGTTATGGGATGTTATGTGCCATGTAGTGGTGGTGTGTTATGGGATGTTATGTGTCATGTAGTGGTGGTGTGTTATGGGATGTTATGTGCCATGTAGTGGTGGTGTGTTATGGGATGTTATGTGTCATGTAGTGGTGGTGTGCTATGGGATGTTATGTGCCATGTAGTGGTGGTGTGTTATGGGATGTTATGTGCCATGTAGTGGTGGTGTGTTATGGGATGTTATGTGTCATGTAGTGGTGGTGTGCTATGGGATGTTATGTGCCATGTAGTGGTGGTGTGTTATGGGATGTTATGTGCCATGTAGTGGTGGTGTGTTATGGGATGTTATGTGTCATGTAGTGGTGGTGTGCTATGGGATGTTATGTGCCATGTAGTGGTGGTGTGTTATGGGATGTTATGTGCCATGTAGTGGTGGTGTGTTATGGGATGTTATGTGTCATGTAGTGGTGGTGTGCTATGGGATGTTATGTGCCATGTAGTGGTGGTGTGTTATGGGATATGTGCCATGTGGTGGTGGTGTGTTATGTGGAGGTGTTGTGTGGTGGTGGGGTGTTATGTGGAGGTGTTGTGTGGTGGTGGTGTGTTATGTGGAGGTGTTGTGTGGTGATGGTGTGTTATGTGGAGGTGTTGTGTGGTGGTGGTGTGTTATGTGGAGATGTTGTGTGGTGGTGGTGTGTTATGTGGAGGTGTTGTGTGGTGGTGGTGTGTTATGTGGAGGTGTTGTGTGTTGGTGGTGTGTTATGTGGAGGTGTTGTGTGGTGGTGGGGTGTTATGTGGAGGTGTTGTGTGGTGGTGGTGTGTTATGTGGAGGTGTTGTGTGGTGATGGTGTGTTATGTGGAGGTGTTGTGTGGTGGTGGTGTGTTATGTGGAGATGTTGTGTGGTGGTGGTGTGTTATGTGGAGGTGTTGTGTGGTGGTGGTGTGTTATGTGGAGGTGTTGTGTGTTGGTGGTGTGTTATGTGGAGGTGTTGTGTGGTGATGGTGTGTTATGTGGAGGTGTTGTGTGGTGGTGGTGTTATGTGGAGATGTTGTGTGGTGGTGGTGTGTTATGTGGAGGTGTTGTGTGGTGGTGGTGTGTTAGGTGGAGGTGTTGTGTGGTGGTGGTGTGTTATGTGGAGGTGTTGTGTTGTGGTGGTGTGTTATGTGGAGGTGTTGTGTGGTGGTGTGTTATGTGGTGGTGTTGTGTGGTGGTGGTGTGTTATGTGGAGGTGTTGTGTGGTGGTGGTGTGTTATGTGGAGGTGTTGTGTGGTGGTGGTGTGTTATGTGGAGGTGTTGTGTGGTGGTGGTGGTGGTGTGTTATGTGGGTGTCTTATGTGATGGTGTGTTTGGGATGTTATGTGGAGGTGGTTATGGGATGTTAGGTGGAGGTGTTATGGGATGTTATGTGGTGGTGGTGTATTATGTGGAGGTCATGTGTTGTGGTGGTGTGTTATGTGGAGGTCATATGTGGTGGTGGTGTGTTATGTGGAGGTCATATGTGGTGGTGGTGTGTTATGTGGAGGTACAATGTTCACGGTGTTAGTGGTGTTGGCTGTGTATTATATAAGGGCTGGTAAGGGAAACACCATCTTAGCTGGCTGGTCAAAACTTGTGATGCTGCTAGTGGTAGCTACGCCCTGACTCCCTAACTTAAGATCTCCCGGTCTTGGCAATGATACCTGGCACTGACTCCCTCATTTATCTAGCAGTTACAGTAACACCGGCACATAACGCCAGCACATAACATCAACACATAACACCAACACGTAACACCAGCACACAACACCGGCACATAACACCAGGTGTTATGTCAGTATCCAGTGGTCCCAGATGTGTGGGACCAGGAGGTGTACAAGGCAACTTCAGACTTCCCTTGACAAGATTCTGTCAACACTGGAAATTGTCTGTGTATATACACTAAGTGTATATATGTGTATATACACTGGGAGGTGTATATCTGTGTATATACACTGAGAGGTGCTTATCTCTGTTTATATACACTGTATAATAACCAACTTGGCAGCTGGTTGACCTTAACCACCCTGGCATCTGGTTGACTTTAACCACCCTGGCATCTGATTGACCTTAACCACCCTGGCAGCTGGTTGACCTTAACCACCCTGGCAGCTAGTTGACCTTAACCACCCTGGCAGCTAGTTGACCTTAAACACCCTGGCAGCTAGTTGACCTTAACCACCCTGGCAGCTAGTTGACCTTAACCACCCTGGCAGCTAGTTGACCTTAACCACCCTGGCAACTAGTTGACCTTAACCACCCTGGCAGCTAGTTGACTTTAGCCACCCTGGCAGCTGGTTGACCTTAAACACCCTGCAAACTGGTTGACCTTAACCACCCTGGCAGCTGGTTGACCTTAACCACCCTGGCAGCTGGTTGACCTTAACCACACTGGCAGCTGGTTGACCTTAACCCTGGCAGCTGGTTGACCTTAACCACCCTGCCTGGCAGCTGGTTGACCTTAACCACCCTGCCTGGCAGCTGGTTGACCTTAACCACCCTGCCTGGCAGCTGGTTGACCTTAACCACTCTGCCTGGCAGCTGGTTGACCTTAACCACCCTGGCAGCTGGTTGACCTTAACCACCCTGCCTGGCAGCTGGTTGACCTTAACCACCCTGCCTGGCAGCTGGTTGACCTTAACCACCCTGCCTGGCAGCTGGTTGACCTTAACCACCCTGCCTAGCAGCTGGTTGACCTTAACCACCCTGGCAGCTGGTTGACCTTAACCACCCTGGCAGCTGGTTGACCTTAACCACCCTGGCAGCTGGTTGACCTTAACCACCCTGGCAGCTGGTTGACCTTAACCACCCTGGCAGCTGGTTGACCTTAACCACCCTGGCAGCTGGTTGACCTTAACCACCCTGGCAGCTGGTTGACCTTAACCACCCTGCCTGGCAGCTGGTTGACCTTAACCACCCTGGCAGCTGGTTGACCTTAACCACCCTGGCAGCTGGTTGACCTTAACCACCCTGGCAGCTGGTTGACCTTAACCACCCTGGCAGCTGGTTGACCTTAACCACCCTGGCAGCTGGTTGACCTTAACCACCCTGGCAGCTGGTTGACCTTAACCACCCTGGCAGCTGGTTGACCTTAACCACCCTGGCAGCTGGTTGACCTTAACCACCCTGGCAGCTGGTTGACCTTAACCACCCTGGCAGCTGGTTGACCTTAACCACCCTGGCAG
This sequence comes from Cherax quadricarinatus, assembly GCF_038502225.1. Lineage (NCBI taxonomy): Eukaryota > Metazoa > Arthropoda > Malacostraca > Decapoda > Parastacidae > Cherax > Cherax quadricarinatus. The sequence continues at coordinate 3,869,619 of NC_091347.1, read as the reverse complement.
CTGGTTGACCTTAACCACCCTGGCAGCTGGTTGACCTTAACCACCCTGGCAGCTGGTTGACCTTAACCACCCTGGCAGCTGGTTGACCTTAACCACCCTGGGAGCTGGTTGACCTTAACCACCCTGGCAGCTGGTTGACCTTAACCACCCTGGCAGCTGGTTGACCTTAACCACCCTGGCAGCTGGTTGACCTTAACCACCCTGGCAGCTGGTTGACATTAACCACCCTGGCAGCTGGTTGACCTTAACCACCCTGGCAGCTGGTTGACATTAACCACCCTGGCAGCTGGTTGACCTTAACCACCCTGGCAGCTGGTTGACATTAACCACCCTGGCAGCTGGTTGACCTTAACCACCCTGGCAGCTGGTTGACCTTAACCACCCTGGCAGCTGGTTGACATTAACCACCCTGGCAGCTGGTTGACCTTAACCACCCTGGCAGCTGGTTGACCTTAACCACCCTGGCAGCTGGTTGACATTAACCACCCTGGCAGCTGGTTGACCTTAACCACCCTGGCAGCTGGTTGACATTAACCACCCTGGCAGCTGGTTGACCTTAACCACCCTGGCAGCTGGTTGACCTTAACCACCCTGGCAGCTGGTTGACATTAACCACCCTGGCAGCTGGTTGACCTTAACCACCCTGGCAGCTGGTTGACCTTAACCACCCTGGCAGCTGGTTGACATTAACCACCCTGGCAGCTGGTTGACATTAACCACCCTGGCAGCTGGTTGACCTTAACCACCCTGGCAGCTGGTTGACCTTAACCACCCTGGCAGCTGGTTGACATTAACCACCCTGGCAGCTGGTTGACCTTAACCACCCTGGCAGCTGGTTGACATTAACCACCCTGGCAGCTGGTTGACATTAACCACCCTGGCAGCTGGTTGACCTTAACCACCCTGGCAGCTGGTTGACCTTAACCACCCTGGCAGCTGGTTGACCTTAACCACCCTGGCAGCTGGTTGACCTTAACCACCCTGGCAGCTGGTTGACCTTAACCACCCTGGCAGCTGGTTGGGTTATCAAGATTCTCATTCACATATGCCCTTCTGCCTCTGGTTTTAATTACATAGTTTCTTAACTATAAAGCTCAATGTAGGAGTAGTAAGCTTAGTTATTTCGCCCTTATGTACCGTGTCCAGAGGGTCTCTTTTGGCACCACACGTCTGTTGAGGTTTAGGCTTTTGTGATGTATTTATTTTTTTATTCTTGTGATGCAAGTTTCTTTTATATCTTTTTGTGTTTCTATTATTATTTTTTTTTGTGTGTGTGTTTTTATTGAATTTTGTGATTTTTTTTTATTTTTTGATGTGAGTTTTTTTTATTATTTTTATGCTTACCTTTTTTTTTTTTTTTTTTTTGAGATGGGATTTTTATTCTTATATTTGTTTTGTTTTTATTATTTATTTTTATTTGTTTTTATTTTTGTGATTTGAGTTTTTGTTTATTTTTATTTTTTTATTTATTTTATTTTTGTGATTTTATTCCTATGATGTGTCTTTACTGTTTGGTGCTTCTCTTCTTCAGGATTTTCTTCTGTCTTTTCTTCACCCTTCAGTATTTTCTTCGGCTTTTTTTCCTTCAAGCTTCTGTTTTTCAGCCTTTTCTTCTTAGCCTTTTCTTCTTCCTTTTGTTTTCATGTACACGTCTGTCTCCTTTCTCTTGTATTTTTTTCGTATTCTATTTTCTTTTCTTCCCTCTTTCTACTCTATTACTTTACTGTTCTCTTCTTTTTATTCCATTCTCTCAGCAATCTTTCTCTTTGTAGATGAATGGTTCAGAGAACCGACATGTTGATAAATTAGACACATGTGCAACTCTTGGGTATCTTTATTGAGGAAACGTTTCGCCACACAGTGGCTTCATCAGTCCATACGTAGGAGAAACTTGAAGAACAGGAGGAGAATGAGGTAATCAGTCCCTCAACCTTGAGTCGATGTGGTCAGTCCATCAATCTTGAATAGAATACGGCATATCAGCGTAGAAGCAGCTTATAAACCGTATGGCAGGAAAGGTGCAGCAGTCAGGTGGCGTTACATTTGTTCAATGTGGAAGTAGGTCGTGCCCAAGAATTAGGCAAGCGAAGAATTCCTAAGTATTAAGATCCCAAGAAGTTGCAACTTCTTGGGATCTTAATACTTAGGAATTCTTCGCTTGCCTAATTCTTGGGCACGACCTACTTCCACATTGAACAAATGTAACGCCACCTGACTGCTGCACCTTTCCTGCCATACGGTTTATAAGCTGCTTCTACGCGGATATGCCGTATTCTATTCAAGATTGATGGACTGACCACATCGACTCAAGGTTGAGGGACTGATTACCTCATTCTCCTCCTGTTCTTCTAGTTTCTCCTACGTATGGACTGATGAAGCCACTGTGTGGCGAAACGTTTCCTCAATAAAGATACCCAAGAGTTGCACATGTGTCTAATTTATCAATCTTTCTCTTCCTCGTCCACGATTTTCTCATCCTATCTCTTCGTTCTCCTTTCTCCTGTTTTCTTGTCGGTCTCCTCTTCTTATTCTACTCACTGTATGTTCGCAATCCTTCTCTTACTCCTTTCCTTTGTTGGTTGGTTTTCTGTAGACCTTGAAGTCCAGTGTGTTGTTCTTACAGAGTAGAACGTCTAAAGTAGTCGATTATTATGTTCCTCTTCTACAGTGAACTTAATGGAAGGATATAAGGAGTTTATCTAGTTTAGAAGTTCTGTAGTGTTAATGTGTCTGGTGGCGATGACCAGGATATTGTCAACATACTCTAGCCATGTGATACTGGCTGGTATCTATGGTTTCAATCTCTGCTGCAGCTGTGGTGGCTGACACCGGGCAACCGTTTCCTCCTGCTTTACAGTGCTATCTTAAGGAATATATGGAGGAACTAGCAGCACTGTCCAAATATCACTTCTACAGGGACTTGGCACCAATAACCTGAGCCAAACTTTCAACCAGCAGCAGTAACAACATATCCTCAGCCAAGTTGCTACTGCCAACATAGAGCAGAAAATCAGGTTTACTCGGAAACTTAAGATCCTTTGCAACACCAGCAAGTGGAGCGAATTAGACCCAAAATTAACGATAATCCCTCCACACGACCTCTCACTGACCTTGACACTGAGACACTTTCACTGGGGCTCAGGTTTGCAACAAAAGTACATAGCAACATAAATGGAAATTTATCTCGTTACTTAGCTACACTTGATACTCTAGCCAGAGACTGTTCCATCAGTGTCACTACTGCCGACTAGAGAGGCACTGTGGTGATTTCTGATACCAAGGATTAGGTTGCCAAGATACAAAACCTTCTGTTGGACAGGAACGCTATCATTCAGTATCTTCCAGACTAAAGATAAACTGAATCATTTCCTCATGAAATCAAGACCAATACTTAAACAGCAGTTTCTTCACCTTCCATCTGGGACTCCGAGACTCACCTGTTCATACTGTCTCCCTAAAGCACTTGAAGCATCTCTCCAAGGTAGTGGGAAAGAGCCTTGTACACCGATATTCAGGAGACCTTAACAGAATCATTAATAAGACATTCACCAGTTATTATGCCACTTCACTATTTATAAAAGTTCCCTCACATACAATTGCCATTTTACGACAAAAAGTCACGGATGATTTAGATCTTCCTATAGTCAAATATTTTCTTGATATTGTTAAACTTTGCATTAACCTTAATTGTTTTACTTTTTGTACATATATATACCAGCAGTTATACGTCATTGTCATGTTACTAAGTGTTGTGTCACCAACTTGTGTATGCAGCACCTGGAGGAATATATTGAAACCATACATACCAGCCAGTATGCCATGTTATGTTGACAATATCTTGGTCATCGTCACCAGAGGCATCGACAATATAGAACTTCTAAACTAGATAGAAAACCAACCAACAAAGGCGACCTTTTACATTTCTTCTCACACCACAATACACTAAGAGAGGCGTCATAATTGATTTCTTATTGAGTGCCTTACGAATCTCTAGTCCATTTATTTTAAAAGACAAATGCAGTTACATATCGGACGTTTTCTCCAAATTCCATTACCCGGTCCACTTTATCATTTATTACACAGCATGAGAGGCAGTGAAGACCACTAACACAGCTAGACCACAGCACACCACGGACATATTCATCCTCCTGCCTCTGAACTGGATAACTGAGAACATACACAATTGCATTGCTAAGAGCGATACCAAAATAGCATACCAGTATTTTACCACCACACTTAAACACTACCATAAAACCAGCGCCGGGGTATACACCATTCAGTATGGATCATGTGACAAAATTTATATTGGTAAAAACTCAAGTATCACACAAGAAGTTCTAGGAATACCGCAGTGCTTGCCAGAAGTATAACTTGAACAATGTGTCATTCATCGCAACACTTGTGTACATCTCATGGACTTCAAGAATGTCAAACTAGTCATCAGGGAATCTGATCATTACAACAGACGGTGTTTAGAATCGTCACTTATCACTACCATCAACACAGAACACAGGGAGTTTCATCATATTCAGAATGCTAGTACAAAGTATGTTACCCAGGCTGAACACAACTATCACTTACACCTACCACTTCTCTCAACGTTCCTGGCAGCGACTCACCCGACCTCCCTCACTATATAACCTCAGTGTTCTCTGTATTGGACAGAAGAGGTCCCTGGTGAACCAAACGTTTTCTCAGTATAACTCTTGATAATCGGATATATATCCTCGCATACAACGAACTTAAAAGCGAACGTAGGAAGGATCAAGACGGTGTGGGTAATGAAAGTTTAGATATCAGACTGAAAGGAGGAGTATGGGGGCAGTGGATGCATTCAGATATTTGAGTGGTCATGACCGCTCATTGGTCTATGAAAGAGGTGGACCAGGGAGGGGGGAAGGAGGAAGGTGAGTAGCATGTTGAGGCATTTATAAAATGAATGCAGTTCATCTATACAGATGCAAAGTACGAATACTAATCTTGATTTCAAAATTACTGTACAAATAATGCAATAATCTGAAGGTCCATAGGAAGCATAGCAAGTGAGGTGAAAAAAGGAATGTACCAGATTATAGTGGTACCAGTATTTTTTGTCTGGGTGTGAAGCATGGGACTTCAACGTTGCAGCAAAGAGGAGATTGGAGGCATTACAGATGTCATATTTGATGGCAATGGGTAGTGTGAATATTATGCAGAGCATTTGCAGTGTGGAGATTATAAGATGGCGTGGGCTTACTAAAATAATTCAGAGGGCTGAGGAGGGGTTGTTGAAGCGGTTTAGGCATTTAGAGAGGATGAAACAAAATAGGATGACTAAAAGGATCTATAAATTTGGTGTGGGAGGGAGGGAGGAGTAGTGATCGTTCCAAGATATGTTTGAAGGAGGGAATAGAGGAAGTTTTGACTACTGTTGGCTTCAGCATCCACCAGAGTCATGTGGCTTAGATAGATTCGGAATGAGTTGAGACAAGTGAATCTTATGGCTTCATATGTTGTTGGAGTGTAAGAATGGTAACATTAGTAAAAGGATTAAAGTAAACCTGGATTAAAGTAATCCTGGAGGTGACAACCAAAGTGATTACACTCTGAAGGAAGGGTTAGGATTGTGCAGTTCAGAGGGTTATTTCAACTGTGATACCAGCAACCTTCTTTAAGAAAGATAGTTATTGAATGACTGACAGTAAGATTGCTTCCTGTTTTGTAGGGTCTACCTTGGTGAGAGACAGCCAGGATGTTAAACGAATTAAATTTAAAAGCAGTAGCAAATAACTGAATATCTTCCCAATAAACACTGTATCAGGAAGAGATTACCTCAGCAAAATAACATTAAAGGTAAGAAAACTCTTCATGAACAATAAGAGGTCTGGGTAAGTGTAGCTTGTGGAGAATTTACGCTTCCATCGTAGTTATGTGTGGAATTTGTAATGAGCGTTTGTGTAAGGGATGGAAGCAGGGCAAGAAAGCGATACTGAGACGGGGGCTTCGGGAAAATTTGATGTGCTGTTGGAGTGTGAATAGAGAGATGGGAGGAGCAAGTTTCAGTTTGGTGGAGTGATTATGACACGTCTGTACGGTTCAGATAAGATTACGAAGGAGTGGGTAAAGCTTAATGTACCTGATGTCCCCCACACACCTGCTGCATGACCTGATGTCCCACACTCACCTGCTGCATGACCTGACGTCCCACACTCACCTGTTGCATGACCTGACGTCCCACACTCACCTGCTGCATGACCTGACGTCCCACACTCACCTGTTGCATGACCTGACGTCCCACACTCACCTGTTACCTAACCTGACGTCCCACACTCGCCTGTTACCTAACCTGACGTCCTACACTCACCTGTTACCTAACCTGACGTCCTACACTCACCTGTTACCTAACCTAACGTCCCACACTCACCTGTTACCTAACCTGACGTCCCACACTGCTCCCAGGCTGCTCAAGCAGACCAGTCCACGCACCTCAAGCAGTCCAGTCCACCCACCTCCAGCAGTCCAGTCCACCCACCTCCAGCAGTCCAGTCCACCCAACTCCAGCAGTCCAGTCCACCCACTTCCAGCAGACCAGTCCACCCACCTCAAGCAATCCAGTCCACCCATCTCATGCAGTCCAGTCCACCCACCTCCAGCAAACCAGTCTACCCACCTCCAGCAGACCAGTCCACCCACCTCAAGCAGTCCAGTCCACCCACCTCAAGGAGACCAGTCCACCCACCTCCAGCAGAACAGTCCACCCACCAAACTAGGGTTGCATCAGCACCACCAACAGTGGAGAATACAGCCTCAGTACTGAGAGAGTCGGGCGTCAGGAAACAGGACAAGTGTTTCCTGACGCTGGTCTTAGTTATATGATGAAGTGCCGCTAGAGTTTTTGGTCATCTGACCGAGGCCTTCCGCTGGCTTACCGGTCCAAGAGTCGAGGGGTGGAGACAGCCAGAGTTCACTCACTGCCAGGGATATCTCGCGTGGAGCTTTTTGCTGTCCTTATTGCCTGTGCAGATTTTAAACACTCTTGTTCCCGCTTCCCAGTGAGGTGCCGCATCGTCAGAACGCACCGTTCGGAAAGGCGTCCTCTTGTTTTCCACACGTCTTTGTCTTAACTGGTTAACGTTTCGCGCAGTGTGTAGAGAAGCAACACTAAATTCATTTAGTAAGAAGGAAACGTTCTGAAGGTGACAGGTGTATGTGATGGTAACAGGTGTATCTGAAGGTGACACGAGGCAGGTGTACACAGAGACGTGTCTGTGTATTTATTTCGAGGTGTGTGTGTGTGTGTGTTTCTCGAAGTTTATATAAGAAACTTGTATCTCAGCACTTATACAACAAGAGTCGTGTATTTCTGTATTTATGCACCAAGAGTTGTGTATGATAAGGTCCTGGTCCACTGTGAGGCCTGGTCATGGACCGGGCCGCCGGGGGCATTGACCCCTGAAATACCCTCCAGGTATGACAATGTATATATACCAAGTGTTGTGCAACACACTGGATACACCACGAGGTGTACAATACTCACCGTATAAAAGGATCACACTCAGATTATCCGTGGCGGGTTAGTAATCCAAGAAAGTCAAGCAGTTTGACTTATTTTCACTGTAGTTTGTTCCCTAGGTCCTTCCCTATGTTCTGAGTCTCGGGTACCTATTTACTGCTGGGTGTTAGGAAACTCTAGACTAAGGTTCTCGGTCACTGTCTTCGTGGTCTGGTCCCAGACCAAGGTTCTCAGTCACTGTCCTCGTGGTCTGGTCCCAGACCAAGGTTCTCGTCGCTGTATTCGTGTCTGGTCCCAGACCAAGGTTTTCGTCGCTGTCTTCGTGGTCTGGTCCCAGACCAAGGTTCTCGGCCACTGTCCTCGTGGTCTGGTCCTAGACTAAGGTTCTCGGTCACTGTCCTCGTGGTCTGGTCCTAGACTAAGGTTCTCGGTCACTGTCCTCGTGGTCTGATCCCAGACCAAGGTTCTCGGTCACTGTCCTCGTGGTCTGGTCCTAGACTAAGGTTCTCGGTCACTGTCTTCGTGGTCTGGTCCCAGACCAAGGTTCTCGGCCACTGTCCTCGTGGTCTGGTCCTAGACTAAGGTTCTCGGTCACTGTCCTCGTGGTCTGGTCCTAGACTAAGGTTCTCGGTCACTGTCCTCGTGGTCTGATCCCAGACCAAGGTTCTCGGTCACTGTCCTCGTGGTCTGGTCCTAGACTAAGGTTCACGGTCACTGTCCTCGTGGTCTCGTCCCAGACCAAGGTTCTCCTCGTTTAATTATTCCAGCTTTGTAAATTGTCTATTCAGAAGGAAGAATTTTTTTGGGGTATGTGGCTGTGGCAGCGAGACGAGAAGTAAATATTGACCTGGACTCTGTTCCGGGAGATTATCTCTCAGGTGGTGGTTGTGGTGGTGGTTGGTGGTGCTCGTGGTTAGTTGTGGTGGCGGCGGTGATAGAAATGGAAGTGCAGGGTGGTGGTGGTGTTGGAGGGTAGTGGGTGGTGGATAAAGTCGAGGGGTGGATAATAATGGTAGAGGGAAGATTTATATTTCTGTAGAAGGGTAAAACAGGAAAGGTTAGGAACCTCACAGATAATAAACCCACATAAACAGTAACTTTATATCATAACCTCACATAAGAACCTCACGTCGCTTCAAGAACCCCACTGGAAATAAACCACTTTGACTTTTTTTAGTTATACTGAGTAATTTACATATATGTTACTAGGTAAGATAATTGTACTTACGTGTACATGTGTCACAGTTCCTTGATAATGTTCTGAGAAGTTACGAAAGCACTTGGAATTCCACTATTTTCTCACAGTTATTCTGCATGTTTATGTGTACCTGTACCTAAATAAATTTAGTAATAGTAGTGTTACAAGAGATTCAAGAGTGTGAGCAACCAACTTATGAACCCAAGACTTGTGATTCCTGTAGTTTCTTCACAGATGTTACAACGCACACTTAAGAGAGCCATGTTGTCTTGAGAGCAATGCTGCCGTCTTGAGAGACGGCACAGAGGTACAGAGAAAGAACTGAGGGAACAAGTGATAAGATGTATATGCATATCTCCTAAGATCCGTGGCTCCTATTACCTCCAACAGACAGCTGTGACTCAACCCCTGTTACCACAGGTAGGTGAGTACACACACACACACACACACACACACACACACATACACACACACACACACATACACATACACTGTACACCGTGTACGTTAGGCCCATATTGGAGTATGCGGCACCAGTTTGGAACCCACACCTAGCCAAGCATGTAAAGAAACTAGAGAAAGTGCAAAGGTTTGCAACAAGACTAGTCCCAGAGCTAAGAGGTATGTCATATGAGGAGAGGTTAAGGGAAATCAACCTGACGACACTGGAGGACAGGAGAGATAGGGGGGACATGATAACGACTTACAAAATACTGAGAGGAATTGACAAGGTGGACAAAGACAGGATGTTCCAGAGACTGGACACAGTAACAAGGGGACACAGTTGGAAGTTGAAGACACAGATGAATCAAAGGGATGTTAGGAAGTATTTCTTCAGCCACAGAGTAGTCAGGAAGTGGAATAGTTTGGGAAGCGATGTAGTGGAGTCAGGATCCATACATAGCTTTAAGCAGAGGTACGATAAAGCTCATGGTTCAGGGAGAGTGACCTAGTAGCGGCCAGTGAAGAGGCGGGGCCAGGAACTTGGACTCGACCCCTGCAACCTCAACTAGGTGAGTACAACTAGGTGAGTACAACCAGCACGGATTCATGGAAGGCAAATCCTGTGTCACAAACCTACTGGAGTTTTATGACAAGGTAATTGAAGTAAGCCATGAGAGGGAGGAGTGGGTTGATTGCATTTTCTTGGACCTGCAATAAAGGCCTTCGACACAGTTCCTCACAAGAGATTAGTGCAGAAGCTAGAGGATCAGACACGTATAACAGGAAGGGCACTGCCAGGAAGGGCACTGCAATGGATCAGAGAATACCGGACAGGGAGACAACAGCGAGTCATGGTACGTGATGAGGTATCAGAGTGGGCGCCTGTGACGAGCATAGTTCCACAGGGGTCAGTCCTACTACCAATGCTATTTTTGTTATATTTAAATGACGTGACGGAAGGGATAGACTTAGAAGTGTCCCTGTTTGCAGATGATGTGAAGTTAATGAGGAGAATTAAATCGAATGAGGATCAGGCAGGACTACAAAGAGACTTGGACAGGCTGGAAGCTTGGTCCAGCAACTGGCTCCTCGAATTTAACCCCTCCAAATGCAAAGTAATGAAGATCGGGGAAGGGCAAAGAAGACTCCAAACAGAGTATAGGTTAGGTGGCCAAAGACTACAAACCTCACTCAAGGAAAAGGATCTTGGGGTGAGTATAACACCGAACACGTCTCCTGAGGCGCACATCAACCAGATAACTGCTGCAGCATATGGGCGCCTGGCAAACCTGAGAATAGCGTTCCGATACCTCAGTAAGGAATCGTTCAAGACTCTGTACACCGTGTACGTCAGGCCCATACTGGAGTATGCAGCACCAGTTTGGAACTCACACCTGGTCAAGCACGTCAAAAAATTAGAGAAAGTGCAACAAGGCTAGTTCTAGAGCTGTGGGGAATGTCCTACGAAGAAAGGTTAAGGGAACTCGGCCTGACGACACTGGAAGAGCCATGATAATGACATACAAAATACTGCGAGGAATTGACAAGGTGGACAGAGACAGGATGTTTCAGAGATGGGACACAGAAACAAGGGGTCACAATTGAAAGTTGAAGACTCAGATGAGTCAGAGGGATGTTTGGAAGCATTTCTTTAGTCATAAAGTTGTCAGGAAGTGGAATAGTCTGGCATGTGATGCAGTGGAGGCAGGAACCATACATAGTTTTAAGACGAGGTTTGGTAAAGCTCATGGAGCAGGGAGAGAGAGGACCTAGTAGCCACCATTGAAGAGGCGGGGCCAGGAACTGATTCGACCCTTGCAGCCACAAATAGGAGAGTACACACACACACACACACACACACACACACACACACACACACACACACACACACACACTGAAATGCAGGAAGGGATAGACCGCAGAGATGACAGACAAGTGGCTGAAAGTTAAGACACTGGACAAGTGGCTACTGGAGTTCAACCCAGCATGGGCAAGGGCTTTAGAAATCAAGAGAGAAAAAACAGTGATGAATTCTGGGCTATTAGAACAGAGGCTCCGAACTTGCAAGAAGAATCACCACCACCACCACCTTGGGTTAAGCATTACACAACTGTGTCGCCTGAGGCACACACAACACCGAGGGAGATACCTACACACCTAGCAAACATAAGACTGTCTTGCAGGAAAGTAGATAAATGATTCAGAGACCCGACAAGTTGACTGTTACCTCAAACTCCTGAGGGACTGATTACCTCAAACCCCTTCTAGCCTTCAACCATTCTTCCTTTTATTGGACTAATGAAGCCACTGCGTGGCGAAACGTTTCCACGATAAAGATACCCAAGTGTTGTACAAGTGTTTAATTTATCGAATTGCGGGAAGCTGAAGAATTATGCTGAACGGTTATTAAGACGGAGGTGAGAGCAGTGAGAGAGTATGATGCTCCTGCCTGACGCCCAGACCTCACACAACATATTAATGAACTACATAATGTTCAGATATGTGCAACGAGTCTTGTACCGAAGGTGAGAGAACTGTGTAAGGTAAAAGGTCACAAGGGCAACTAATGTGACATTTTATTGTGGCAACGTTTCGCTCTACAGGAGCTTTGTCAAGCCGTGAGAGAACTGACTGCAGACTACAAGAACACAGCTTGATTATCTGTAGATGAAAGAAATAACAGAGAAGACATGACAACAGTGTTGTCATGTCTTTATCTCACTCACGTTTCCCTTGTCTGAGACATTAGTGTATCATCCTCCTCCTGGCGCTCAGCAGACGGAGGATCAAGCCTCCACCACGTCCTGCACTGAATAACCTCACATGGGATTACAACCAAACACGAATTATATAAAAAAAAGACGTAGAAAATATGGTTCAGGGGAAAACACGCCATACACAGTTTTAAGGATAGGTACGATAGCCCTCGAGGCAGGACAAGATTAAAAATTTGTCGAGTGCATTCCAAGAGGCTGGGGCTAGAAGCTGGACTCCACCCCAGCCTCCGTAAGGTCATATATGGGAGCCTTACATATAGGAGCCTCATATATAGAAACCTTACGTCTAGGAGCCATACATACAGGAGCCTCACACATAGGAGCCTTACATATAGTAGCCTCATAAATAGGAGCCTTACATATAGGAGCCTTACATATAGGAGCCTCACATATAGTAGCCTTATATATAGGAGCCTTACATATAGTAGCCTCACATATAGTAGCCTTATATATAGGAGCCTCACATATAGTAGTCTCACATATAGGAGCCGCACATACAGCAGTGAGCCTGGAGTGTGGCACTGAGCCTGGCAATATGCCAGGCACCGTCTCCAAGGTGATTTCCTTCTATTGCTGCTTCTAAGACGACAATTGACCCCTCATCTCTCTCTCTCTCTCTCTCTCTCTCTTTTCCTCTCTCTCTCTTCCTTCCTCTCTCCCACTCTGTTAAGCTTCCTTTCTCCTTCCCGTCTTCTCTCTTCATCCCTTTCAATCCAATTCCTATCCCCCCATCTTTTCATCTCCCTCCCTCCCTCCCTCCTCGCCACAATCGTAGCCACGTCCCTCGACGCCCTCGCCGCCACAGTTCGCCGCTGAGGATTGGCGAGATTTTCAATGGAAAAATGTGCACAATAATATTTCAATGTTGAGTATTCAGTGCCGAAATAGAGGCAGTCAGGCAGACCGGTGAGCAGACAGGCAGACCGGTGAGCAGACAGGCAGACCGGTGAGCAGACAGGCAGTCAGGCAGACCGGTGAGCAGACAGGCAGTCAGGCAGACCGGTGAGCAGACAGGCAGTCAGGCAGACCGGTGAGCAGACAGGCAGTCAGGCAGACCGGTGAGCAGACAGGCAGTCAGGCAGACCGGTGAGCAGACAGGCAGACCGGTGAGCAGACAGGCAGTCAGGCAGACCGGTGAGCAGACAGGCAGTCAGGCAGACCGGTGAGCAGACAGGCAGTCAGGCAGACCGGTGAGCAGACAGGCAGTCAGGCAGACCGGTGAGCAGACAGGCAGACCGGTGAGCAGACAGGCAGTCAGGCAGACCGGTGAGCAGACAGGCAGTCAGGCAGACCGGTGAGCAGACAGGCAGTCAGGCAGACCGGTGAGCAGACAGGCAGTCAGGCAGACCGGTGAGCAGACAGGCAGTCAGGCAGACCGGTGAGCAGACAGGCAGTCAGGCAGACCAGTGAGCAGACAGGCAGTCAGGCAGACCGGTGAGCAGACAGGCAGTCAGGCAGACCGGTGAGCAGACAGGCAGACCGGTGAGCAGACAGGCAGTCAGGCAGACCGGTGAGCAGACAGGCAGTCAGGCAGACCGGTGAGCAGTCAGGCAGACCGGTGAGCAGACAGGCAGACCGGTGAGCAGACAGGCAGACCGGTGAGCAGACAGGCAGACCGGTGAGCAGACAGGCAGACCGGTGAGCAGACAGGCAGACCGGTGAGCAGACAGGCAGACCGGTGAGCAGACAGGCAGACCGGTGAGCAGTCAGGCAGACCGGTGAGCAGACAGGCAGACCGGTGAGCAGTCAGGCAGTCAGGCAGACCGGTGAGCAGACAGGCAGTCAGGCAGACCGGTGAGCAGACAGGCAGACCGGTGAGCGGACAGGCAGTCAGGCAGACCGGTGAGCAGACAGGCAGACCGGTGAGCAGTCAGGCAGACCGGTGAGCAGACAGGCAGACCGGTGAGCAGTCAGGCAGACCGGTGAGCAGTCAGGCAGTCAGGCAGACTGGTGAGCAGACAGGCAGTCAGGCAGACCGGTGAGCAGACAGGCAGTCAGGCAGACCGGTGAGCAGACAGGCAGTCAGGCAGACCGGTGAGCAGACAGGCAGTCAGGCAGACCGGTGAGCAGACAGGCAGTCAGGCAGACTGGTGAGCAGACAGGCAGACCGGTGAGCAGACAGGCAGTCAGACAGACCAGTGAGCAGACAGGCAAACCGGTGAGCAGACAGGCAGTCAGGCAGACCGGTGAGCAGACAGGCAGTCGGGCAGACCGGTGAGCAGTCAGGCAGACCGGTGAGCAGAAAGGCAGTCAGGCAGACCGGTGAGCAGACAGGCAGACCGGTGAGCAGAAAGGCAGTCAGGCAGACCGGTGAGCAGTCAGGCAGACCGGTGAGCAGACAGGCAGACCGGTGAGCAGAAAGGCAGTCAGGCAGACCGGTGTGCAGACAGGCAGACCGGTGAGCAGAAAGGCAGTCAGGCAGACCGGTGAGCAGTCAGGCAGACAGGTGAGCAGACATGCAGTCAGGCAGACAGGTGAGCAGACATGCAGTCAGGCAGACCGGTGAGCAGACAGGCAGTCAGGCAGACCGGTGAGCAGACAGGCAGTCAGGCAGACCGGTGAGCAGACAGGCAGTCAGGCAGACCGGTGAGCAGACAGGCAGTCAGACAGACCAGTGAGCAGACAGGCAGACCGGTGAGCAGACAGGCAGTCAGGCAGACCGGTGAGCAGACAGGCAGTCGGGCAGACTGGTGAGCAGACAGGCAGACCGGTGAGCAGACAGGCAGACCGGTGAGCAGAAAGGCAGTCAGGCAGACCGGTGAGCAGTCAGGCGAGCAGACATGCAGTCAGGCAGACAGGTGAGCAGACATGCAGACCGGTGAGCAGACAGGCAGACCGGTGAGCAGACAGGCAGTCAGGCAGACCGGTGAGCAGACAGGCAGTCGGGCAGACCGGTGAGCAGTCAGGCAGACCGGTGAGCAGAAAGGCAGTCAGGCAGACCGGTGAGCAGTCAGGCAGACAGGTGAGCAGACATACAGTCAGGCAGACCGGTGAGCAGACAGGCAGACCGGTGAGCAGACAGGCAGTCAGGCAGACCGGTGAGCAGACAGGCAGTCAGGCAGACCGGTGAGCAGACAGGCAGTCAGACAGACCAGTGAGCAGACAGGCAGACCGGTGAGCAGACAGGCAGTCAGGCAGACCGGTGAGCAGACAGGCAGTCAGGCAGACCGGTGAGCAGACAGGCAGTCGGGCAGACCGGTGAGCAGTCAGGCAGACCGGTGGGCAGACCGGTGAGCAGACAGGCAGTCAGGCAGACCGGTGAGCAGACAGGCAGTCGGGCAGACCGGTGAGCAGAAAGGCAGTCAGGCAGACCGGTGAGCAGTCAGGCAGACAGGTGAGCAGACAGGCAGTCAGGCAGACAGGTGAGCAGACAGGCAGTAAGGCAGACCGGTGAGCAGACAGGCAGTCAGGCAGACCGGTGAGCAGACAGGCAGTCAGACAGACCAGTGAGCAGACAGGCAGACCGGTGAGCAGACAGGCAGTCAGGCAGACCGGTGAGCAGACAGGCAGTCAGGCAGACCGGTGAGCAGACAGGCAGTCGGGCAGACCGGTGAGCAGACAGGCAGACCGGTGAGCAGTCAGGCAGACAGGTGAGCAGACATGCAGTCAGGCAGACCGGTGAGCAGACAGGCAGTCAGGCAGACCGGTGAGCAGACAGGCAGTCAGGCAGACCGGTGAGCAAACAGGCAGACCGGTGAGCAGACAGGCAGTCAGGCAGACCGGTGAGCAGACAGGCGGTAAGGCAGACCGGTGTGCAGACAGGCAGTCGGGCAGACCGGTGAGCAGACAGGCAGTCGGGCAGACCGGTGAGCAGACAGGCAGTCAGGCAGACCGGTGAGCAGACAGGCGGTCAGGCAGACCGGTGAGCAGACAGGCAGTCGGGCAGACCGGTGAGCAGACAGGCAGTCGGGCAGACCGGTGAGCAGACAGGCAGTCAGGCAGACCGGTGAGCAGACAGGCAGTCAGGCAGACCGGTGAGCAGACAGGGTGTCAGGCAGACCGGTGAGCAGACAGGCAGTCAGGCAGACCGGTGAGCAGACAGGCAGTCAGGCAGACCGGTGAGCAGACAGGCAGTCAGGCAGACCGGTGAGCAGACAGGCAATCAGGCAGACCGGTGAGCAGACAGGCAATCAGGCAGACCGGTGAGCAGACAGGCGGTCAGGCAGATCGGTGAGCAGACAGGCAGTCAGGCAGACCGTTGAGCAGACAGGCAGACCGTTGAGCAGACAGGCAGACCGGTGAGCAGAGAGGCAGTCAGGCAGACCGGTGAGCAGAGAGGCAGTCGGGCAGACCGGTGAGCAGACAGGCTGTCGGGCAGACCGGTGAGCAGACAGGCAGTCAGGCAGACCGGTGAGCAGACAGGCAGTCGGGCAGACCGGTGAGCAGACAGGTAGTCGGGCAGACCGGTGAGCAGACAGGCAGTCGGGCTAACCGGTGAGCAGACAGGCAGTCAGGCAGACCGGTGAGCAGACAGGCGGTCAGGCAGACCGGTGAGCAGACAGACAGACCGGTGAGCAGACAGGCAGTCGGGCTGACCGGTGAGCAGACAGACAGGCAGTCAGGCAGACCGGCAAGCAGACAGGCAGTCAGGCAGACCGGTGAGCAGACAGGCAGTCAGGCAGACCGGTGAGCAGACAGGCAGTCAGGCAGACCGGTGAGCAGACAGGCAGTCAGGCAGACCGGTGAGCAGACAGGCAGTCGGGCAGACCGGTGAGCAGACAGGTAGTCGGGCAGACCGGTGAGCAGACAGGCAGTCGGGCTAACCGGTGAGCAGACAGGCAGTCAGGCAGACCGGTGAGCAGACAGGCGGTCAGGCAGACCGGTGAGCAGACAGGCAGACTGCAGAAGGCCTACTGGCCCATAAGAGGCAGGTCCTTATCAAAACGACCTCTACCTAAAGCTGAACATCAAAATGGTATAAAATACCGACAGGTTGGTAGGTAAGACACATAGGTAACAGTTAGGCAACTTTATTCCGAAACGTTTCGCCTACACAGTAGGCTTCTTCAGTCGAATACAGAAAGTAGGCAGGAACAGTAGAGATGTGAAGACGATGTAATTAGTCCATCACCCTTGAAGTCGTAGAATTTGAGGTTGTCAGTCCCTCAGCCTGGAGAATTCAGTTCCATAGTCAGGAACTATCTGAAGATCAAGCGACAGTGCGTTTCGGAATAAAGTTGCCTAACTGTTGCCTTTGTGTCTTACCTACCAACCTGTCGGTATTTTATACCATTTTGATGTTCATCTTGTCAGACACTGCAACACATGGCCTCTTGGTACAGAAAACACCTTGGACAACCCTTTCAAGTGAGAACTGTTGGATCTGAGAGGGACCTGACCTATCAGTGGCTACATTCTCACTACTACTACTACTACTATGCACCTCTCCTTCCGACAGTATTTAAGTCTCCGCACTGTCGCTTGATCTTCAGATAGTTTCTGACTATGGAACTGAACTCTCCAGGCTGAGGGACTGACAACCTCAAATTCTACGACTTCAAGGGTGATGGACTGATTACATCGTCTTCACATCTCTACTGTTCCTGCCTACTTTCTGTATTCGACTGAAGAAGCCTACTGTGTAGGCGAAACGTTTCGGAATAAAGTTGCCTAACTGTTGCCTTTGTGTCTTACCTATCTACCTAAAGCTACCCAAGAAATAACTCCCGTACCCCATGACATCAATCAAACTCAGCCCCTCTCACTCATAAATTTGTCCAGTCTCTTAAAGCTACCCGAGGTCCTAGCCTCTATCACCCCACTGGGTAGACTGTTCCACGCATCTACAACTCTGTTAGGAAAGTAGTACTTACCTATGTCCTTTCTAAATGTAAATTTATCCAACTTATATCCATTATTTCTGGTTCTTACCTGGTTCGACACCCTCAGTACTTTATTAATATCTCCCTTGTTTATGCCTGTCATCCACTTATACACTTCAATGATATCTCCCCTCATTCTGCGCCTCTCCAGAGAGTGAGCAGACAGGCAGTCAGGTAGACCGGTGAGCAGACAGGCAGGCAGAGGAAGTTGTATCTACCTGTGTTGAGCTTCAACTCTTGGGCTCCTCCTTTGCTGAATAATTCAATGTCTTATGTCCCCGTCTGAGTTTGTGTTCTTTGTTTTGAGTGATTGTAGCAGTGTGACTTGCTCACCCCGAGTGCAAGTTTGGTATTTCTTGTCACCTGTAACCATAAGTACTGAAGAATGGAGGAACACTGCGGCAGGCCTACTGGCCCATGCAACTCAAGCCCTTATAAATACCACACATGTATTTGCCCAACCTTTCCCCAAAGCTACCCAAGAATTTACTCCCATACCCCCAGACACCAAACCCAGTCCCTCCCACTCATATATTTGTCCAATCTCTTTTTAAGACTACACAAGGTCCTAGCGTCGATTGCTGTACTCGGAACATTCCTTAGAACATAAGAACATAAAGGAACACTGCATAAAGGAGGAACCTGCCTAGTGGTGACGTGTACTTAGCTCTGTGAAGACCTGTTTGTGTGCTCTCTGTGAATCTGAACCAGGATGCCATCTCTTGAGCAACTTTACCAGCAGCTGAAAGAAGAGCTTAGGGTTGCTAAGCAGGAGATACGGCGATTAACGGAGGAGAACAAGAGGATTCGAAGTAATCCTGTTGAGTCCCCAGGTTAAGAGGGGAGCTTGGTCAGTGGCCGGGCAACATGGAACCAAGCTGAGGATCAAGAAGACTGTTGGAGAGCCAGAAACAACGAGGATCCAGAAGACTACTGTGGAAACTTCCAACCCATTTTCGGTGCTACCTGACGAATGTGGGTGTTCTACTGGGAATATCACAACGAGCACCAAGGAAGCATTGGCTGACGTGAGTGAGACATCCCTAGAAACCCCAACGAAAACCATCGAGAACGTCTTGACGAATTCCACAAGAGAAGGTGTAGTGCTACCTAACGAGTGTGAGTCGACTACTGGGAACATCACGACGGACGTCGCCAAGGAAGGTAAAAACATTGTTGTTGTTGGGGATAGCCAGATTAGGTACATGGATAGGGCATTCTGCTTGAAGGATAGGAGTAGAAGGCAGAGAATGTGTTTTCCTGGGGCTGGGATGAAGGATATTGTTAGCCGTCTGGATGACATCATGAGAGGTAATGGGAGCAATCCTATTATCTGTCTCAGTGCTGGAGGCAACGATGTTGGCAGACGTAGGATTGGTAAGTAAGACACAGGCAACAGTTAGGCAACTTTATTCCGAAACGTTTCGCCTGCACAGTAGGCTTCTTCAGTCGAATACAGAAAGTAGGCAGGAACAGTAGAGATGTGAAGACGATGTAATCAGTCCATCACCCTTGAAGTCGTAGAATTTGAGGTTGTCAGTCCCTCAGCCTGGAGAAGTTCAGTTCCATAGTCAGGAACTATCTGAAGATCAAGCGACAGTGCGGAGACTTAAATACTGTCGGAAGGAGAGGTGCAGAGTAGTAGTAGTAGTGAGAATGTAGCCACTGAGAGGTCAGGTCCCTCTCAGATCCAACACTTCTCACTAGAAAAGGATGTCCAAGGTGTTTTCTGTACCACGATGCCATGTGTTGCAGTGTCTGACAAGATGAACATCAAAATGGTATACAATACCGACAGGTTGGTAGGTTGGATCTGAGAGGGACCTGACCTCTCAGTGGCTACATTCTCACTACTACTACTACTCTGCACCTCTCCTTCCGACAGTATTTAAGTCTCCGCACTGTCGCTTGATCTTCAGATAGTTCCTGACTATGGAACTGAACTTCTCTAGGCTGAGGGACTGACAACCTCAAATTCTACGACTTCAAGGGTGATGGACTGATTACATCGTCTTCACATCTCTACTGTTCCTGCCTACTTTCTGTATTCGACTGCAGAAGCCTACTGTGTAGGCGAAACGTTTCGGAATAAAGTTGCCTAACTGTTGCCTATGTGTCTTACCTACCAACCTGTCGGTATTGTATACCATTTTGATGTTCAGACGTAGGAGTGAGGACCTGATTAGCAGGTATAGGTCAGCAATAGAGATAATTAGGAGGAAGGGTGGGAACCCTGTCATATGTGGTATTTTGCCAAGGAGAGGAGTTGGAAATGAATGGTTGTCCAGAGCAATTGGTGTCAATTGCTGGCTGGACAAATACTGTAAGGAAAATGCGGTAACATTCATTGACAACTGGGACCTCTTCTATGGCAGAAATGTATGCCAGGGATGGGGTTCACTTATCTAGGTGTGGGGTGGGAGCACTGACTAACGCAGTGGAGGGAGCTGTTAGGTCTTTAAACTAGGAATAGTTAGTGGTATGGGTTTTGGCGGGAAAACAGTGAAGTCGCAGTGTAGTAATATGAGTACTAGGAGAACTGGTCCGTCGTGCTCTGCCCGATCACACAGTTGCTCTACACTCAAGAAGCCTCCCTTCGACCCCGCCGGGGTGGGGAATTTATATTCTACAAACGCCACATCCTTTTCACAATGCATCGTGTGAAAATCAAGCCTGTGAACGGTGCAATTAATGACTCCTCGAAGTTAGCTTTAGCTACCGTCGTTAGGACCTGCCTGCAGGTCAAATTTACGGCACTCCACTCTCTGAAGGACTCCTTCATTGTCGTCTGCACAGACGACACGGAAGCATCATAACTAATGGACGACTCTTCAATCAGGACCCTACAAACACAACAATTCACTCTATCCCAGTCTCCATTCTTGAAGTCGAAACGTTCGGTCTTTGTGAAAAGACTGGACAATATCGTCACCTCTCTCTCTACTGAAGCACTGAAGACATCTATTGAGGAACAAAACACCTGGGCCTCGGTAGACAGCATCTCCAAGATCCCTAACGCATCATCTATGCTAAAGATTACATTCTCAGACATCTCCATGGCTGCCCAGGCTCTCTCTGACGGTCTGGCCATCTCATATTACCACATTCACCCTAGTCATATAGAACAAGAACGTTTCACATACATCCCCCACTGCAGGACCTGCTACTCCTATAAACACAACACTAAGGACTGCCCCATCAAGGATAAGAAGTTTTGATAAATTAGACACATGTGCAACTCTTGGGTATCTTTATTGAGGAAACGTCTCGCCACACAGTGGCTTCATCAGTCGATGTGGACTGACCACATCGACTCAAGGTTGAGGGACTGATTACCTCATTCTCCTCCTGTTCTTCAAGATTCTCCTTTGTATGGACTGATGAAGCCACTGTGTGGCGAAACGTTTCCTCAATAAAGATACCCAAGAGTTGCACATGTGTCTAATTTATCAACATGTCGGTTCTCTGAACCATTCATCTACAAATAAGAAGTTTTGTTCAAAATGTGGGAATGATGGACACGATTTCAGATCCTGCACCATTACTACAGCACCAACATGTTTTAACTGCAAGGGTAATCATCATACCCTTGCAGCTAAGTGCCCACTCAGGAAAGAAATCATATTGAAGAAAACTAAAGTTCTGACGAACACCTCCAATTCACCGACATACGCTGCAATAACCAAACCACAAACCGACACCACCAAGACTCTACAATCTACAGCCACCATCGCCCAGCAACTCCCTCTGTCCACTCCCCGACGGTGATTCCTCCAAGGTGCTGTACTGCATGGTGTATGCACACCTTGCAAACGCAGCAAACCCCGGCACTTTCAACACCACTATTAACGAACTATTCCGTCTGAACAACATGCCTGCCTTTAATTTTCCGGACTCCACACCTTCAGCAGACATCTTCAAGATCCTTCCCAACGCCCTGAACTTTACTGCACCTGCAGACCTGTCTCCTGCCCAAGCAACTCCTGCAACTTCTATAACCACCTCCACCGCTGACAACGTTGATCATGTTGATAAATTAGACACATGTGCAACTCTTGGGTATCTTTATTGAGGAAACGTTTCGCCACACAGGTTGAGGGACTGATTACCTCATTCTCCTCCTGTTCTTCAAGTTTCTCCTACGTTTGGACTGATGAAGCCACTGTGTGGCGAAACGTTTCCTCAAAGATACCCAAGAGTTGCACATGTGTCTAATTTATCAACATGTCGGTTCTCTGAACCATTCATCTACAAAACGTTGATCATGCTGCCTCAACCACCGTCTCCCACCTCTCCCAGCCTGCTGTTACACAACCATTACGTCTCTCCACTGCTCCTGTCGACCCTCAGTCACCTGCTACCACCATTGTAGATTCGCCCAATGAGTCCACTTCAGAAGAGGAAGATAGCAACGACTCCAGTAAACCCTCATGGGAAAATCTCACCACCTACACTTCTTCAAATACTGACACCATGACCTGGACTGAACTCTACAAAAGCCTCGGTGCTGGAACAGTCAAGTATGCCTGTGAATCACCACTTCACTTCACACTCACCCAAGTTCTTGAGTTCATCAAGCCTCTAAGTTTCACCTTCAGTAACAAGGCTAAATTATACCACCTATCTAGGAGCAGCTTCAAAAA
The DNA here is from genome assembly GCF_038502225.1 of Cherax quadricarinatus. NCBI lineage: Eukaryota > Metazoa > Arthropoda > Malacostraca > Decapoda > Parastacidae > Cherax > Cherax quadricarinatus. The sequence goes on along the minus strand of NC_091347.1, from coordinate 3,847,243 downwards.
GTTCGAAAATGGCTCCATTGCTAACCTGCCTCCTCAGTTACTCCTATAACTCCCATGTGTGTTCTACCCTCTGATGTGACCTAGCCTGCTGCCAGCTACTCAAGATTCAAGACTTCAACTACCACAAGTTCAATGCAACAGTCCCTGCTATTCCCGTTCTCAAGTATACCCCACGATCGCCTTAGCTGTTGGGTTAAGCCCTGGCTCTATTTCTCTGACTAAAAACACTCCTCTCCAGAGCTATTCTTCATCTGTCCCGTCTTCCCCGCTCATCCCATTGGGATCTTACCTGAACTTGTTTGCTTGCTTTGCTTGCTTGCTTCTCCTTTAGAATCTCCACGACTATGGTGCTCTTCGCACCTACTGCTAGGTTGAGGGACTGATTACCTCATCTTCTGTACATAGTTCTCCTGTCTTCAAGTTATGTCCTGGAATTTGTATTGATAAAGCTACTGGATGGCGAAACGTCTACAATAAAGATACCCAGATATTGCACATGTGTCTTAATTTCATCTTGTCGGTATTGTATACCATTCTTGTACAGGCCCATACTGGGCAGGTCATCTAAATGCAGGCTTAGGTGCGGAAGATTGTTGGTGTGGAAAGCAGAACAGAGCAAGAACCGTGTTATCTACACGGCAAACACCCTGTCATCCAAATCTTTTCTGCCGTTAGTTTCCAGGTTCACGGCGCCTTCAACAGACAACTTGTCAGAACACTGCCGGCGGCATGCACCAGCTGGTTTTCCTCATTATTTCCACCTGTGCACTACCCAAAGTGGCTGTCATAATTCTTGTATATATATTTTTTTTAACATACAAGTTGGTATTCCACCTGGTCCTGTTGTTTTAACACCCAAGGTGGTATCCCATCTGTTCCTGTAATACACAAGATGGTATCCCACTTGGTTCTGTTGTTTTTACACCCAGGGTGGTATCCTCGTTCTGTTGTTTTTACACCCAGGGTGGTATCCTCGTTCTGTTGTTTTTACACCCAGGGTGGTATCCTCGTTCTGTTGTTTTTACACCCAGGGTGGTATCCTCGTTCTGTTGTTTTTACACCCAAGGTGGTATCCTCGTTCTGTTGTTTTTACACCCAAGGTGGTATCCTCGTTCTGTTGTTTTTACACCCAGGGTGGTATCCTCGTTCTGTTGTTTTTACACCCAGGGTGGTATCCTCGTTCTGTTGTTTTTACACCCAGGGTGGTATCCTCGTTCTGTTGTTTTTACACCCAGGGTGGTATCCTCGTTCTGTTGTTTTTACACCCAGGGTGGTATCCTCGTTCTGTTGTTTTTACACCCAGGGTGGTATCCTCGTTCTGTTGTTTTTACACCCAGGGTGGTATCCTCGTTCTGTTGTTTTTACACCCAGGGTGGTATCCTCGTTCTTTTATTCTCTTATCGGCACCTGCTAACAACTTTACATTTCGCTAATTTGCACCAATTCTGATTTCCTAGAGTGTCATCCTGCCCCTCTCTTCGTTGTCTGAGTATCTTCAAGGTTGTGACCATGTCTCTTGATATTTTTTTTTCGTATTTGGGCTCTCAGTTTAGGGATCAGTCTCACCTGGAGTATACCTGCAGGGTGTTTCTGTGGTCAACGTCCCTGCGACCCGGTCCGTGACCAGGCCAACCTCTGCACTTTTTGTTTATTAACTCGGCGAATTGTACCTAATACGGTACTAATATTTAATACCAGCAATGAAACCGAACTTTATTTAAGAAACTTAAGGTTCATTTCCCTTCCTTGAAGCTTATCTGATGTCCTACTGATTATTATTATATATTTATTTTCATAAAGAGCGTAGAGGTGATAGAGATTTTTGGGCAGGTCCTAGGACTGATACTTGTGGAACCCCGCTCGTCACAGGTGGCCACTCTGACACATCGTCAGTGTGTTTATGTGCGCGTGTATAAATTCTAAAAAATCACAAATACACTCTCATAACACTTGTACTTACAACACTAGTGAACAGTAGCACTTGCACTAACAACACTAATCAACAACAACACTTGCACTAACAACACTAATCAACAACAATACCTGCATTTACAACACTAAATATCATCTACTCTTAAAACACTTACACCAGAAACACTTCAACCAATTTGAAGATTGAGACACTTATGCAGCATATGGGAATCTTTATTGAGGAAACGTTTCGCCACTTAGTGGCTTCATCAGTCCAATACAAATCAGAAGGGTGTAAGGAGAGAAGTTTGAGGTAATCAGTCCCTCAGCCTGGAGTCGATGTGTTCAGTCCATCAATCTTGTAGACAGTACAGCATAGGGCCATAGACGTAGCTTATATACTGTAGTCAGGTGAGGCGAAGCAGTGAGGTGTTGCAGTGTCTCAGACACTGCAACATCATGGGATATTGATAGAAAGAATTCGTTCAAAGGTTGGACAAGGTTGAAGAATTCTTTCTATCAATATCCCATGATGTTGCAGTGTCTGAGACACTGCAACACCTCACTACTTCGCCTCACCTGACTACAGTATATAAGCCACGTCTACGGCCCTATGCTGTCGGTTTTTTAAACCATTTATCACACAACACTTGAACCAACAACACTTACACCAACAACACCTGCACCAACAAACAACATACTCTGAAGAACGCTGACAAAGTCTGATTACTTCATTTTTCCTCACGAAGAAATCAGGGTAACAAAAGTCTGATTACTTCACTGTTCCTCAAGAAGAAATTGGGGTAACGAAAGTCTGATAACTTCTTGAGGAACAGTGAAGTTATCAGGGTAACAAAAGTCTTGACGGATGATGATGACTGTGGTAGTAATAAGTGAGTCCTACGACCACACTGGTGTGCTCTTCCTCCCTTCTCCCACCTTATGTAAGTGCTTCATTAAGCCCTTGTAAAAGTGGGAGGCTTCCGTAATGATGCTTATTAGTGCAGGTGCAGGAAGTCTGAAGGGTGACGAGGAAGTCTAAAGGGTGACGAGGAAGTCTGTAGGATAACGAGAGTGTCTTCAGACTGACGATTAACGAGCGCTCTGGCATGCATATATATATATATATATATATATATATATATATATATATATATATATATATATATATATATATATATATATATATATATATATATAATTATAGCAACACTGCGACTAGCCAAGGACTTGAACCCATGCTGCTTTGGCCTGCCTCATGGTGGGCGAAAACACATGACGCCCTTATCCACTGAACCATACGATCCTTAAGAATAGGGCATCCAGCGGAACTGGATGTTGTACTCGCTACCCAAGGACACACGATGGTGTGGATGACTCTAGGCTAATTTCACTCTAGTCCCTGTTTGGTGTACTAGTTCAACGAGCAGTATTTATATTATTGTGACCACGAACGAGTGGTATTGATCGATAACAACACTGCACTAGCCAAGGACTCGAACCCATCCTGCTTTGGGTAGCGAGTACAACATTGTTCCGCTGGATGCGCTACTCTTAAGGATATTTATGGTCCAGTGGATAAGGGCGTCATGTGTTTTCGCCCACCATGAGGCAGGCCGAAGCAGCATGGGTTCGAGTCCTTGGCTAGTGCAGTGTTGTTATTGATCAATACCACTCGTTCGTGGTCACAATAATATATATATATATATATGCATGCCAGAGCGCTCGTTAATGTCGTGCCGAATATGTAAAACTTGCGATCTTGGCTTAAATAGCAACGTTCATCTTGCCATATAAGACAAGCGAAAATTTGTGTATGCAATAATTTTGCAAAAATCATTCTGAACCTAACGAAAAAAATATATTTCACTGTTTTTGGTTAGTATTAAATTATTGTAAACGTATCTAAAATATATTTAGTTGGATTAGGCTAAAATAAATTGCGCTTGTTATAATAAGGTTAGGTAAGTTTTCTAAGATTCTTTTGGTGCAAAATTATATTTTTTTTTACAGTAACATTATTGAGAAAATATATCTTTAAATTTATAAGAGAAAATTTTAGAAACGACTTGTGTGTGTGTGTGTGTGTGTGTGTGTGTGTGTGTGTGTGTGTGTGTGTGTGTGTGTATGTGTGTGTGTGTGTGTGTGTGTGTGTGTGTGTGTGTGTGAGTGTGTGTGTGTATGAGTGTGTGTGTATGAGTGTGTGTGTATGAGTGTGTGAGTGTGTGTGTGTGTGTGTGTGTGTGTGTGTGTGTGTGTGTGTGTGTGTGTATCATCAATTGTTCATTTTCTTGGCTACGTTCCCTGAGGATGTCACTGATTCAGTATATCACGGAAACACTTTACATGTTCCCTTTTTACCTCTTTAATGTCAGTAGATTTTTCTGACACTTGAACGTGTTTAGATTATCCTTAAATCAACACATTTTATCGAAGAGTCTGAAATAAAAATATCTGCAGTTGGAATAAATCTAAATTTCCAAACCGGGCGACAGAATTTGAAAATGTCAAAGATACTTTTGTAAAAATTTCGAGTATACACAAAAATTACGTTAATTAATTTCGAATCTCGGTGCAATTTCCTACAAATTTCCAGATAAGTTGGCAGAGAAAGAGAGCGCGTATTAATTTTTGGTAGATGAGTCCGAGGTCAAAGGTCATCCATCACGTTGACCCAAGTTTGCCTAAGCGGGAAAGAGGTGGTTGAGAATGTTCCTGAGCGATGCTGATGGTGCTTCCCACCTTGTTATGAGACCCTTGTGTGTTTATGACTGTGTGCCAGCCACTCTTATTACTTATTTCTGATGACCACTTTGTAACTATAGCAGCACAGTTATGCTCGTAGCGTCTCGTCTTCACTAATTAATTCCTTATGTGTGTGTGTGTGTGTGTGTGTGTGTGCACTCACCTAATTGTACTCACCTAATTGTGGTTGCAGGGGTCGAGACTCAGCTCCTGGCCCCGCCTCTTCACTGATCGCTACTGGGTCCTCTCTCTCTCTGCTTCCTGAGCTTTGTCATACCTCTTCTTAAAACTATGTATGGTTCCTGCCTCCACTACTTCACTTGCTAGGCTATTCCACTTGCTGACAACTCTATGACTGAAGAAATACTTCCTAACGTCCCTGTGACTCGTCTGAGTCTTCAGCTTCCAATTGTGACCCCTTGTCCCTGTGTCCCCTCTCTGGAACATCCTATCTCTGTCCACCTTGTCTATTCCCCGCAGTATCTTGTATGTCGTTATCATGTCTCCCCTGACCCTTCTGTCCTCCAGTGTCGTCAGTCCGATTTCCCTTAACCTTTCCTCGTACGACATTCCCTTGAGCTCTGGGACTAACCTTGTTGCAAACCTTTGTACTTTCTCTAACTTCTTGACGTGCTTGACCAGGTGTGGGTTCCAGACTGGTGCTGCATACTCCAGTATGGGCCTAACATACACAGTGTACAGTGTCTTGAACGATTCCTTATTAAGGTATCGGAACGCTATTCTCAGGTTTGCCAGGCGCCCGTATGCTGCAGCAGTTATTTGGTTGATGTGTGCCTCTGGTGATGTGCTCGGTGTTATGGTCACCCCAAGGTCTTTCTCCCTGAGTGAGGTCTGTAGTCTTTGTCCACCTAGCCTATACTCTGTCTGCGGTCTTCTTTGCCTCTCCCCAATCTTCATGACTTTGCATTTGGCTGGATTGAATTCGAGAAGCCAGTTACTGGACCACATGTCCATCCTGTCCAGGTCTTTTTGCAGTCCTGCCTCATCCTCGTCCGATTTAATTCTTCTCATCAACTTCACGTCATCTGCGAACAGGGACACTTCAGAGTCTATTCCTTCCATCATGTCGTTCACATATATCAAAAATAGCACTGGTCCTAAAACTGACCCCTGTGGGGCCCCGCTCGTAACAGGCGTCCACTGTGATACCTCTTCACGTACCATGACTCGTTGCTGCCTCCCTGTCAGGTATTCCCTTATCCATTGCAGTGCCCTCCCTACATGCGCCTGATCCTCCAGCTTCTGCACTAGTCTCTTGTGGGGAACTGTGTCAAAGGCCTTCCTGCAGTCTAGGAAAACGCAATCTACCCACCCCTCTCTCTCGTGTCTTACTTCTGTTACCTTGTCATAAAACTCCAGGAGGTTTGTGATACAAGATTTGCCTTCCATGAACCCATGCTGGTTTTCATTTATAATCTTGTTCCTTTCCAGGTGTTCGACCACTCTCCTCCTGATAATCTTCTCCATGACTTTGCACACAATACATGTCAGAGACACAGGTCTGTAGTTTAGTGCCTCGTTTCTGTTTCCTTTCTTAAATGTGTGTGTGTGTGTGTGTGTGTGTGTGTGTGTGTGTGTGTGTGTGTGTGTGTGTGTGTGTGTGTGTGTGCGTGTGTGTGTGTACTCACCTATATGTCGTTATAGTGGTCGAGTCATAGCTCCTGGCTCCGCCTCTTCACTGGTCGATACTAGGTCCATTCTCTCCCTGCTCCATGAGCTTTGTCGTGTCTATTCTTAAAGCTGTGTATGCATCCTGCCTCCACTACATCCCTCTCCAGATTGTTCCACTTCCTGACAACTCTGTGGCTGACGAAATACTTCCTAACATGCCTGAAACTCAA
>NC_091347.1:3768225-3835725 GCF_038502225.1 Cherax quadricarinatus | reverse complement strand
GTGTGTGTGTGTGTGTGTGTGTGTGTGTGTGTGTGTGTGTGTGTGTGTGTGTGTTGTGTGTGTGTGTGTGTATTCATATGTGTATGCATTGATTGAGTCTCAGCTCTTGGACCCGCCTTTCCGCTGGTCGCTAGGGTCCCTCCCAGCTCTCTCCTTTCCCTTAAAGCTATGTATGGATCCTACCTCCACCACTTCATTCTCCAGGTTGTTGTTGCCTTTCCTAACTAAGGTAGAAGAAATACTTCCTAACGTCTCTGTGTGGGTGGAGGTGAGAGAGAGAGAGAGAGAGAGGGAGAGAGAGAGAGAGAAATGAATGCATGATAATCAAGTGTACGTTGGTGCAGTGTGAGTCAGGGTGTACAAGTATTCTCAGCACACAGTGAGCCAACAAGTGGGCTGGTATTAAGTCAACCAATTAGTAAATAACGTAAACTCAGAAGGTACAACTTAGTGGGAGGTTTTATCTTCACCCAGTTATGTCCGATCTCTTGAAAATACTTAATGAAACTGCAAATTTGAGAGGAACTAATATAACAGGGATACCTAAGGTACGTTTTCAGGGGTCAGCGCCCCCGTGGCCCGGTCTCAGACCAGGCCTCCTAGTGGATCAAGGCCAGATCAACCAGGGTTTTGCTGATGGCCGCACGCGGTCCAACATACGAACCACAGCCCGGCTGGTCAGGAAATGAACTGAGAAACTTATCAAACTTTTTCTTGAAGACAACCAGAGGTTTGTTGCCGGTTCCCCTTAGGCACTGATCGAGTTTCTCTCTCTCTGTGCACTCGTCGTGTTCCTGCTTTTCATTGGAAGTTCTTTGCACCGTCTACCAAGTCTCTTGCTTTCATGTGGAGTGATTTCTGTTTGCAGGATTGCGACCAGTCCCTCCAGGATTTTGCATTTCAGAGCCTTCAAGCCTTCCCAGTAGTTCAGATGTTTGACTGAACGTATACGTGAGGTGAAAGTTTTCTGTACATTCTATAGCTCAACAACCTCTCCTGCCTTCAAGGTGGCCGTCAGTATAAGCAATATTCCAGCCTGGAGATAAGTGACTTGAAGAGTATCATTATCGGCTCAGCATCGCTTATCTTCGGCGTTCTAGTTATACATGTCATTTTCCTCGTAATCCTTGAATATGAGACCTGACATCATCATTGGCCACATCCCGCATATGGAACTTGTACTCTATTGGATGATTTGAATTCGTCCTATACTTGGTTTCAATCTTAATTCCCTCCATCCTTCCACTGAACACATTGTTATCTAAGTTCCACTGTAATACTTTATTTACATCCACTTGAAGATTGGCTGTCTCTCTGAGGGACGCCACTGGTGTCATCAGCAAAAGATGCTACAGTATTACCACTGACGTCCTTGTCTATGTCTGGAGCAAGTACTGTGCTTTGAGGAACAGAGCTTTTCACTGTGGCAGCCTCTGATTTAATTCATTTTATTACTTGTTTTCTGAGTTATCTTGGTTAAAAATTTAAATATCCATATACCCACCTTTTTTTTAGCAATCTCTTGAATTTTGTACGGTGTTTCACCTTGGTCACACCGAAGACATATTTGCAATATCAGTGTACATGACATCAGTATTTAGCTTGTCTTCCAGAGCATCCAAGACCATATCATAATGATCTAGCAATTGCCAAAGGCAGGAGCGACCTGCGCTAAACTCATGCTGTCCTGGATTGTGCATTTGTTGCGACTCCATGTGTTGCTTCTTGGGATCAGTTAAATGATCATGCACATGTGTGAAGTTAACACTGTTGGTCTAAAGGCTTTTGCGATTGCTTTACCGCCGTCTTTGTAAAGTGGGGTAATATCGGTATTTTTAATGAGTGCGGGATGACACTTGGGAGTTGTCCACAGAACACTAAAGGGCCGAGATAGTGCTTTCTTGAAAATTTTGATGAATATAGAGTTCAACAAGTCTGGGCCTGGGGCGGAGTGCCTGGGCATGCAGTCGGTGGCTTCAAAGTCAACCGGCAACAGGACCTCATCAGAAAGTTCGGAGATGTTGGATATGTTTCAAGTCACAGTCGTGTGAAAACTCCTTAGGGTCGTCGAGCTGTACTTTGAGTAGCAGCTTATTGATCATATCGTCGCACTGTAACTTTAGTGTTTCACTCTTCCTTAATGCTTGCAGGACCTGGAGTGGTATGTGCTTTATTAAGGAGGTTGAGACATTACTTGGGATAGCAGTGTATGCAAGTTCCATTTTTATTAGTTCCAGTAATGTCATATTAGCAGATGCCCAAAGAATTGAACTTGCCCATCTCACTCACTGCTAACCTTCTCTGTAGTCTTGACTCGCTGCTACACTTCTCTGTAGTCCTAACTCAGAACCAAACTGCACTGTAGTCTTGACTCCCTACTAAACTTTATTGTAATCTTGACTCACTACTAAACCTTTACTTATTCTTGACTCACTACTAAACCTTTTCTTATTCTTGACTCACTGCTGTTCTCGTCAGTAGTTTGGTCTCACCGCTACACACCTCAGTATTCTGGTCTCACTGCTACACACCTCAGTATTCTGGTCTCATCGCTACACACCTCAGTATTCTGGTCTCACTGCTACACTCATAATTCTGGTCTCACTGCTACGCTCAGAATTCTGGTCTCACTGCTACACTCCTCAGTATTCTGGTCTCACTGCTACACTCCTCAGTATTCTGGTCTCACTGCTACACTCCTCAGTATTCTGGTCTCACTGCTACACTCGTCAGTAGTCTGGTCTCACTGCTACACTCGTTAGTAGTCTGGTCTCACTGCTACACTCGTCAGTAGTCTGGTCTCACTGCTACACTTGTCAGTAGTCTGGTCTCACTTCTACACTCGTCAGTAGTCTGGTCTCACTGCTACACTCGTCAGTAGTCTGGTCTCACTTCTACACTCGTCAGTAGTCTGGTCTCACTTCTACACTCGTCAGTAGTCTGGTCTCACTGCTACACTCGTCAGTAGTCTGGTCTCACTGCTACACTTGTCAGTAGTCTGGTCTCACTTCTACACTCGTCAGTAGTCTGGTCTCACTGCTACACTCGTCAGTAGTCTGGTCTCACTGCTACACTCCTCAATATTCTGGTCTCACTGCTAAAGCCTCTTGTAGTCCTGAATGGGATTTTCCGTTCCCGTGTACTCCTGTTTGTATTATTTCTACATTCGTCTGTTTCACGCTTCCAAATTGCATCTTCATTGGTTTAACGAGTAGATCAGTGACCTCTGACAGTCTAATTAGTTTTAATTACATTTCACTCAACCGTACATCGCCTCTCACAGTCACTTTCTCCCTGTGTCAACACGGAGCTTCCTCTATCAGTAACATGGGTACCTGGGTGTCAGTCGACTGGTGTGGGTCGCATCCTGGGACAAAATTGACCTAATTTGCCCGAAATGCTCAGCATAACAAGCGACATTCTATATAGTAGTATGTCACTGATGTCAGCTATGACTGTATACCTTGTACATGTACTTGTAGAAATAAATGTTATTATTATTATTATTATTATTATTATTATTATTATTATTATTATTATTATTATTATTATTATTATTATTATTAACACCCAACTGGGTCAGAACAGGTCACATCTTGGTCTGTTTAGGCTTTATAAGACTGAAAGACACTGGTAAACGTTTACAGTGTTGCTCTGAGCTACTTAACACACAAACTGACCAGGGTATCCTGCCCTTAGTTCACTCTGAGTCATACTTGTGACCTCACACAAGTATTGCCGCCTCGTAAACTTCTTCCTGATTATTTCTACGTTGAAGATAAATGGTATAAAATAGCTACGCGATAGAAAAATAGACACAAATGCCGTATAATGTGATCCTTTATTGATTTGGTTTCGCCCGCACAATGGACTTTATCAGGTCACAAACAGATCTTCCTGTTAGTTTTCTGAACCGTTTTTCTCTTTACATTTCTGCACATTGCTGTCCCACTGATCTTATGGCTTTTGGTGTTAATGTGTTTCCATACAAAAGTGTTGTGTGTAACAACAACTACGACAAATACGAAAATGTTTAATGAAAATTACTCTCAAAGAGAGAATGCTGAAGACCTGGACACTGGTGCATCTTCCTTCTGTACCATAAGAAAATAATTACTTGCAAAAGTGCAGAAAAGTGACGTAGTAATTGCTCTGCACAAAACTATTACTCGTATGGTAACTTAATGTAAAACAAAATACTTAAATTACCTTAAAATAACGAATGTAATTAACTGTATTTTACAGTCTTTTTTGAGGATGGAATAAGTTGTTGGTGAGTTGATGGATCTTTAGAGTTGAGAGCAACGGGAAGGAAGGAACGGGAAGGAAGGAACGGGAAGGAAGGAACGGGAAGGAAGGAACGGGAAGGAAGGAACGGGAAGGAAGGAACGGGAAGGGAGGAAGGGGAAGATAGGAGAGCGGGGGAAGGAGGGTTTTGGTAAGGGTGGATCTTCCTTCTCTTTCTCCCATTTCCCAATTTGTTTTAGAAAAATACTCTTTGAACGATCCTGACAGCTAATTTTATGGTGCAGCAGTTCGCATATACAGTGTGTTTGTGTGTGTGTGTGTATATATATATATATATATATATATATATATATATATATATATATATATATATATATATATATATTCTACATACATATGTCGTGCCGAATATGTAAAACTGGTCAATTAGCAAGAACTCATTTAAAATTAAAACCTTTCTGAAATTTTCTCTTATACGTTTAAAGATATATTTCTTTATTAATGTTGATGTAAAAAATTATAATTTTGCACCAAAAGAATCTTAGAAAACTTACCTAACCTTATTATAACAAGAACAATTTATTTTAGCCTAACCTAACTAAATATATTTTAGATTTGTTTACAGTAATTTAATACTAAACAAACACAGTGAAATATATTTTTTTCGTTAGGTTCAGAATGATTTTGGCGAAATTATTGCATACACAAATTTTCACTTGGCCTATATGGCAAGATGAACGTTGCTATTTAAGCCAAGATCGCAAGTTCTGCCTATTCGGCACGACATATATATATATATATATATATATATATATATATATATATATATATATATATATATATATATATTATATTATATATTATTATATTATATATTATATATTATTATAAATTATACAGGTAGTAGGTTGGTAGACAGCAACCACCCAGGGAAGTACTACCGTCCTGCCAGATGACTGTGAAACAGAAACCTGTAACTGTTTTGCATGATGGTAGGATTGCTGGTTTCTTTTTCTGTCTCATAAACACGCTAGATAACAGGGATACCTTGCTACTCCTACTTACACTTTGGTCACACTTCACAGACACGCACATGCATATATATATACATACATCTAGGTTTTTCTCCTTTTTCTAAATAGCTCTTGTTCCTCTTTATTTCTTCTATTGTCCATGGGGAAGTGGAAAAGAATCTTTCCTCCGTAAGCCATGCGTGTCATATGAGGCGACTAAAATGCCGGGAGTAATGGGCTAGTAACCCCTTCTCTTGTAGACATTTACTAAAAAAGAGAAGAAGAAAAACTTTATAAAACTGGGATGCTTAAATGTGCGTGGATGTAGTGCGGATGACAAGAAACAGATGATTGCTGATGTTATGAATGAAAAGAAGTTGGATGTCCTGGCCCTAAGCGAAACAAAGCTGAAGGGGGTAGGGGAGTTTCAGTGGGGGGAAATAAATGGGATTAAATCTGGAGTATCTGAGAGAGTTAGAGCAAAGGAAGGGGTAGCAGTAATGTTGAATGATCAGTTATGGAAGGAGAAACGAGAATATGAATGTGTAATTTCAAGAATTATGTGGATTAAAGTAAAGGTTGGATGCGAGAAGTGGGTCATAATAAGTGTGTATGCACCTGGAGAAGAGAGGAATGCAGAGGAGAGAGAGGGATTTTGGGAGATGTTAAGTGAATGTATAGGAGCCTTTGAACCAAGTGAGAGAGTAATTGTGGTAGGGGACCTGAATGCTAAAGTAGGAGAAACTTTTAGAGAGGGTGTGGTAGGTAAGTTTGGGGTGCCAGGTGTAAATGATAATGGGAGCCCTTTGATTGAACTTTGTATAGAAAGGGGTTTAGTTATAGGTAATACATATTTTAAGAAAAAGAGGATAAATAAGTATACAAGATATGATGTAGGGCGAAATGACAGTAGTTTGTTGGATTATGTATTGGTAGATAAAAGACTGTTAAGTAGACTTCAGGATGTACATGTTTATAGAGGGGCCACAGATATATCAGATCACTTTCTAGTTGTAGCTACACTGAGAGTAAAAGGTAGATGGGATACAAGGAGAATAGAAGCATCAGGGAAGAGAGAGGTGAAGGTTTATAAACTAAAAGAGGAGGCAGTTAGGGTAAGATATAAACAGCTATTGGAGGATAGATGGGCTAATGAGAGCATAGGCAATGGGGTCGAAGAGGTGTGGGGTAGGTTTAAAAATGTAGTGTTAGAGTGTTCAGCAGAAGTTTGTGGTTACAGGAAAGTGGGTGCGGGAGGGAAGAGGAGCGATTGGTGGAATGATGATGTGAAGAGAGGAGTAAGGGAGAAAAAGTTAGCATATGAGAAGTTTTTACAAAGTAGAAGTGATGCAAGGAGGGAAGAGTATATGGAGAAAAAGAGAGAGGTTAAGAGAGGGGTGAAGCAATGTAAAAAGAGAGCAAATGAGAGAGTGGGTGAGATGTTATCAACAAATTTTGTTGAAAATAAGAAAAAGTTTTGGAGTGAGATTAACAAGTTAAGAAAGCCTAGAGAACAAATGGATTTGTCAGTTAAAAATAGGAGAGGAGAGTTATTAAATGGAGAGTTAGAGGTATTGGGAAGATGGAGGGAATATTTTGAGGAATTGTTAAATGTTGAAGATAGGGAAGCTGTGATTTCGTGTATAGGGCAAGGAGGAACAACATCTTGTAGGAGTAAGGAAGAGCCAGTTGTGAGTGTGGGGGAAGTTCGTGAGGCAGTAGGTAAAATGAAAGGGGGTAAGGCAGCCGGGATTGATGGGATAAAGATAGAAATGTTAAAAGCAGGTGGGGATATAGTTTTGGAGTGGTTGGTGCAATTATTTAATAAATGTATGGAAGAGGGTAAGGTACCTAGGGATTGGCAGAGAGCATGCATAGTTCCTTTGTATAAAGGCAACGGGGATAAAAGAGAGTGCAAAAATTATAGGGGGATAAGTCTGTTGAGTATACCTGGCAAAGTGTATGGTAGAGTTATTATTGAAAGAATTAAGAGTAAGACGGAGAATAGGATAGCAGATGAACAAGGAGGCTTTAGGAAAGGTAGGGGGTGTGTGGACCAGGTGTTTACAGTGAAACATATAAGTGAACAGTATTTAGATAAGGCTAAAGAGGTCTTTGTGGCATTTGTGGATTTGGAAAAGGCGTATGACAGGGTGGATAGGGGGGCAATGTGGCAGATGTTGCAGGTGTATGGTGTAGGAGGTAGGTTACTGAAAGCAGTGAAGAGTTTTTATGAGGATAGTGAGGCTCAAGTTAGAGTATGTAGGAAAGAGGGAAATTATTTCCCAGTAAAAGTAGGCCTTAGACAAGGATGTGTGATGTCACCGTGGTTGTTTAATATATTTATAGATGGGGTTGTAAGAGAAGTAAATGCGAGGGTCTTGGCAAGAGGCGTGGAGTTAAAAGATAAAGAATCACACATAAAGTGGGAGTTGTCACAGTTGCTCTTTGCTGATGACACTGTGCTCTTGGGAGATTCTGAAGAGAAGTTGCAGAGATTGGTGGATGAATTTGGTAGGGTGTGCAAAAGAAGAAAAATGAAAGTGAATACAGGAATGAGTAAGGTTATGAGGATAACAAAAAGATTAGGTGGTGAAAGATTGGATATCAGATTGGAGGGAGAGAGTATGGAGGAGGTGAATGTATTCAGATATTTGGGAGTGGACATGTCAGCGGATGGGTCTATGAAAGATGAGGTGAATCATAGAATTGATGAGGGGAAAAGGGTGAGTGGTGCACTTAGGAGTCTGTGGAGACAAAGAACTTTGTCCTTGGAGGCAAAGAGGGGAATGTGTGAGAGTATAGTTTTACCAACGCTCTTATATGGGTGTGAAGCATGGGTGATGAATGTTGCAGCGAGGAGAAGGGTGGAGGCAGTGGAGATGTCATGTCTGAGAGCAATGTGTGGTGTGAATATAATGCAGAGAATTCGTAGTTTGGAAGTTAGGAGGAGGTGCGGGATTACCAAAACTGTTGTCCAGAGGGCTGAGGAAGGGTTGTTGAGGTGGTTCGGACATGTGGAGAGAATGGAGCTAAACAGAATAACTTCAAGAGTGTATCAGTCTGTAGTGGAAGGAAGGCGGGGTAGGGGTCGGCCTAGGAAAGGTTGGAGGGAGGGGGTAAAGGAGGTTTTGTGTGCGAGGGGCTTGGACTTCCAGCAGGCATGCGTGAGCGTGTTTGGTAGGAGTGAATGGAGACAAATGGTTTTTAATACTTGACGTGCTGTTGGAGTGTGAGCAAAGTAACATTTATGAAGGGGTTCAGGGAAACCGGCAGGCCGGACTTGAGTCCTGGAGATGGGAAGTACAGTGCCTGCACTCTGAAGGAGGGGTGTTAATGTTGCAGTTTAAAAACTAACTGTAGTGTAAAGCACCCTTCTGGCAAGACAGTGATGGAGTGAATGATGGTGAAAGTTTTTCTTTTTCGGGCCACCCTGCCTTGGTGGGAATCGGCCAGTGTGATAATAATAATAAATAATATTACATATATATATATATATATATATATATATATATATATATATATATATATATATATATATATGTCGTGCCGAATATGTAAAACTGGTCAATTAGCAAGAACTTATTTAAAATTAAGTTCTTTCTAAAATTTGCTCTTATGCATTTAAAGATATATTTTTTTCATTAATGTTGATGTAAAAATTTATAATTTTGCACCAAAAGGAACTTAGAAAACTTACCTAACCTTATTATAACAAAAACAATTTATTTTAGCCTAACCCAACTAAATATATTTTAGATTTGTTTACAGTAATTTAATACTAAACAAACACAGTGAAATATATTTTTTTTCGTTAGGTTCAGAATGATTTTGGCGAAATTATTGCATACACAAATTTTCAATTGTCCTATATGGCAAGATGAGCGTTGCTATTTAAGCCAAGATCGCAAGTTCTGCCTATTCGGCACGACATATATATATATATATATATATATATATATATATATATATATATATATATATATATATATATATATAATAGTAGTATCTGGCAGTAATGAACTACCTGGAGATAAGAGAACGTTACTAGGTATATGATTCTCAAGAAGGTCACTGAGAGGTGAACGGTTTTACTGTGATGATTCCTCTCGTTTTGAAGACTACTGATAGACACCTTTATGCAGTGGGAGTACCCACAGGCTGGCTGGTTGGGAAAAGTGTGTCCTAGCCATGTTCTTCATCAAGAGTGCTTTTCTTCCATACCTGATCTCTGTATACACTCCAGCCTCACATCTGGCGCTTTATATACAGAGAGGTTTAAATCTCCGCGTTTGTGTACTGGGAACTTTAATCTCTGTTAAAGAATTCTTAACTGTTATTGTACAGAACTTGTGTAGCGGTGATTACACCACAGACCAACTTTAAGCACAGTGCAGCACACTTCAGGTGAATTTAGAATTATTTAAGAATAATAAAATTGGTTCATTAACTGGGTGTGCCTGAGGCGTCAGGTTACACCTCAGAAGTAATCTGAAGGAGCCAGCACACAGGTGCACTTCCTCATTGCTCTCGTTTCCCACCTAGGCAGAGTCTTATAGCCCAGCGGATAGGCAAGAACATCGTGCATTTTATGATAATAGCCCGAGACTACACACAGTAATACTAGACATCATGGAGACCATTTTCAAAATTAGATGTTATTTACTCAAGTGCTGCCGTGGCAAGGATCATCATTCATGTATTAAGTGCCTTCCTATGTTCCAATAACACCACAAAAAATGGTAGAGGGGTGAGTCAGTTTGCTGTTGATGGTGACGCAAAACGTATCGATACATAAAAGGCCTGGAAACTTGGCCTTTCCTCTAATTAATAAAAATAATCGTCTCTCGGCTTTTTATCAAGTTGATCTGTGCTTCGAATTATTTCGTACTGACTGTTCAACTCTTCCACACTGCTTCATATCTGCGTGTTTCTCCGTCTCTTGGTCTGTCCTCCTGTCTTGTGGGTTTCATTTACTGTCTACCTAGAAATGGCCTACGTGTCTGCCTCACCTGAATATATATTTTCAAGGGTTATAATTAATTATTTTATATTTTTTTCCTTTCCTGCGCTTGGTTTCCCTTTTCGCTCTCCCTTCTTCCCCTCTCTGCCTAATTTTCTCCATCTGTCTTTCACAAACCCCTCTTCCTACTCTGCATAACATTTCTCTTCCTCTCCTGCTTCCTCACTCCCACCCTTTCTGTTTTTTATTTCCTTTCTAAACTGACACGTTCGAATATTTTATTCCTTTTCTCTCTCATTTTGTTCCACCCCCGTCTCAACTTTTACCATTCTTTCTTTCTCTCTCTCTCCCACAAGTTTGTATTAGAAGCTAAAAGCTGTTACCTGTCTCAGGTCATATGAAAGCTTTTTCAGTGTTATGGAGCCGTTATTTGGTCAGCTGTATTTCATGTTTCAAACTCGAGTCATTCTAGGAATGATCTCAGATGAAGAGAAGAGTACACCCAGAGTGTAGTTGTTGTTTGTTGCCCGTCATGTCGTGTACAAGCATACTTATAAAGATTCCCATATGTTGCATAAGTGTCTCGATCTTTAACTTGTCGGTTTTAAACGATTTATCACAAGCTCACTTCTCGCTTGTCGGTTTAGGAAACAGACAAGATGATAAATGAGACACTTATGCAATAGTTGGGTATCTTTATTCTGAAAACGTTTTACCAGCCAGTGACTTCTGTCCAATGCAGAGAAAGGAGGAGTTTGAGGTAATCTGTCCCTCAGCCTGGAGTCGAATATGATGAACTTTTATCAAGATTGAAGGACTGAATACATCGACTCCAGGCTGAGGAACTGATTACCTCAAACTCCTCCTCGTCTTCCATCTTTCTCTGCATTGGACTGAAGAAACCACTGGGTGGCGAAACGTTTCCAGAATATAGATACCCAAATATTGCCCAAGTGTCTCAATATTTTTGTTTTTCCTGCCATTAATATAATAAGTTTGAAGCAGGTGACATAACACAGGTCTCGTGGCAAGCTTAACATTACTGATGTTCCAGTTAGTAAAGTTAGAGCCAGGAGTGAAACTGAGCTTGCAGCTAGCGAGTTATCTTAGTTTGTGTTATGTTCTCTTGTTGCGAAAACCTATCGTAAATACGACCCTCTACAAGACTAAATTAAAGATGGTGTAGTGATGTCTTTACCAAGAATACAACCAGTGTATAGTTGGTGGTGGCTGAAGTGTGTGTAGTGTAACAGCTGCCTTGCGGCGAGTCCACCATGTTAGGGGTAGGAAGATAACATTGAGAATATTGTACCTTTGTATAAGAGGGCCACAGGCGTGTGTATGTGTGTGCGTGTGGTGTTGAAGGCACTCGTATGACATGACCAACCAAGCGGGGGCCATCCTAGAGTGTTCAACAGTCTCCACAGTTGCTTGATGGAAAATTAGATACATGTACTACATCTGGGTATGTTTGGCTATGACTTCCACTGGGGAATCCCGCCTACCAGTGACAATGGCTTCTGCTACACCTCCCTCATCTGATGCCAGTATACAAGTCACAGTCTTCATGCCTGTGCTTCAGATTCTTCAAGACTAAGGTGCTCTTCAACTCCAAGGCTTAGACTCCAGTTACCTCGTCTTTTATATATAGCTCTACAGTTTTATCATTATGTTCTTGAATTTGTATTGTTAAAACCACTGGATAGCGAAACGTCTACAAATAAAAATATCCAGATGTTGCACATAGGTATGTCTGAATCTTCATTCTGTGGGTATTGTATACAGTTCATGTACAAGATTTGCTTAACATTACGATTACAAAATGGTGAGTTTCTAATGTTTTTGTGAGTATCATTGTAATGAACGATAATAGTGGGTCGTCACAGCACGAGGTGGAAGATCCAACTGATTAAACCTGTTAGTAGGAGCTTACAAATTAAACATATTGAGAGCAGAGTTTCTCAGGTAGAAGTGGCTTATGTTCTGTCTTGTGTAGAAGGTCGGAGGCAGGTTGAAGGAAGGTGAAGGTAAGCCACGCAGAGGAATTAGTGTTTCTTACGCCTTGCATGCCAAGTCTCTCCGCTTCAACAAATGATAATCGAACCAAATGCAGAATATGGTCTATGGTCACTATCTTGAAGGCTATGTGCTTAATTGTCCACTTATTGACAAGTTAAGATATCTTATTAATGAAAATAAGATACCAGATTTGTTGAGCAAATTTCTTAAGTTTGCCTGTAACAGATAAGTGAACTGTAGATATAAAACCAGATGAACTCCTGTAAACCCGTTTGTGGCCTAGTTTCTAGTCCTTTTGCTCTTGCGCTACCGTCCACAGTAGAGGTATGGGGTCCACAATAAACTAGCCACTTCGGTGGCAAAATCTAAAAAATCTAATCTCTCATCCTCACGCCTGTACCAGTAGTAACATTAAAGTGTATGGCTATCATTACCATCTGTGAGGCCTCAACATCAGATACAATCATGCCACGGCTTCTCTCATGCACATGAGGGACAAGTCAGTGACTGGCAAACCTGAGCGTAGTGAAGAGAGACCGAGGCAGAGTTGAAGTTGAATGATAAATGATGGCCACTTCACATTACTGAATAAAAATCTTGGCTTGACGTAATCCGAGGCGTGAGTCTTCTCTTCGTCAAGTGTGGTCTGGGGAGCCGCTGAAATTATCCGTTTTTCGTTGTCACTTAGGAAAACTTGCACACAGTTCTGCCAGCTTGTCTTGAACCGAGATTTGCATCCTGGCAACGGAATCTGCAAGTAGGTCAGTCTGTTCTTGACTGCTGCAGTCGACAGATCACATTAATGCTGCATAGAGATGGAACAGAACCATCAGTGTCTACATTCCTATCGGTCATTGAACAAAGATTTACAGAATTTCTAGTCTGTTCTTTCTGATGTCAATTTATCACTCGCATTGGCTTTCCAATGAGTGTTCGTCCAGTGTCAGGGTGCGACAGGCAGCTCAGTGAAACAAACCACGGAACGGGTGGGGTATGAACCCATGACGAGTGAGTCTAAAACTCAGAGACCAGTGCGTTAACTTCTTGGCTAACTGGCTCTAATAAGGTTCATCCGACTAGGTATATATCTATACACCATAGGGAGGTTAGCATGGGCCACCACTGTGCCCACAAATGCAAGTTTTTTTTTTTTACCTGTATTTGTGGTCACAATGGTGGCCCATGCTAACCTCCCTGTGACGTATAGAAATGTACCTAGTTGGATGAATCTTTTTAGAGCCAACTGGTCCAGTGGTTAACACATTGGCCTATGAGTTTTAGAAGTCACTCAACATGGGTCAAACCCAACCCGTTCCGTGGTTTTGTTTGCAATAATGTTATTAAGATTTCTTGAGTGTATATTTGTGGGTAGAAGAGTTCCTTTAATACTACCTAAAGCCGCGTGTGCCGGGAGCAAGTTCCTGCCAATGATAATAAAGAGTGAAGAATATAAGAGGAGAAAGTAAGGTCAGTGCTACTTGCTCCTCTCCTAATTGAGGGTTGTATAAATGTTGGCAGAATTACCCACAATGTTAGGTAACAAGACACAGTGAAACTAATGTGACATTTTACTGTGGCAACGTTTCACTCTGACAAAGCTCCTGGAGAGCGAAACATTGCCACACTAAATTATCACATTAATTGCACTTGTGTACATTTACCTAACTTTTTTTTTCCTTTTGTCTTTATCCTTCTTTTCCTAACTCCCTCACTCTGTCATTTTCCTAACTCCCTCACTCTGTCATTTTCCTAACTCCCTCGCTCTGTCATTTTCTCCTGTTTTTTCTCCCTCCCTGTTTCACTTCTTTCCTTTCTAAATTTCTAACTTTTTCTTCTTCACTCCCTTTATATTTTCCTTCCCATCTTCTGTTTCTTCCCTCCTCCCTCCTCCTCTTCCTTCCCTCCTCTCTTCCTCCCCCTTTTTCTTCCTACCCCTTCTTCCTTCCTATCCCCCTCTTCCTTCCTTTCCCCTCTTCCTACCCCCTCGTCCTACCCCCTCTTCCTTCCTATCCCCACTTCCTGCCCCCTCTTCCTTCTTACCCCCTCTTCCTCCCCCTCTT
The DNA here is from genome assembly GCF_038502225.1 of Cherax quadricarinatus. Classification (NCBI taxonomy): domain Eukaryota; kingdom Metazoa; phylum Arthropoda; class Malacostraca; order Decapoda; family Parastacidae; genus Cherax; species Cherax quadricarinatus. The sequence goes on along the minus strand of NC_091347.1, from coordinate 3,821,422 downwards.
CCTACCCCTCTTCCTGCCCCCTTTTCCTACCCCCTCTTCCTTCCTGTCCCCTCTTCCTACCCTCTCTTCCTTTCTGCTCCCTCTTCCTGCCCCCTTTTCCTACCCCCTCTTCCTACCCCCTCTTCCTACCCCTCTTCCTACCCCCTCTTCCTTTCTGCCCCCTCTTCCTTTCTGCCCCCTCTTCCTACCCCTCTTCCTACCTCCTCTTCCTACCCCCTCTTCCTACCTCCTCTTCCTACCTCCTCTTCCTACCCCCTCTTCCTACCTCCTCTTCCTACCCCCTCTTCCTACCTCCTCTTCCTACCCCCTCTTCCTACCTCCTCTTCCTACCCCCTCTTCCTACCTCCTCTTCCTACCCCCTCTTCAGTAATCACCTTCTTCACGACTCATTAATATTTTTTTCCGGTGTCCACTCGTTATCAACCATTGTGTGTCCGTCTCATGGCTGGCATCATTAGTCTTCCCAAGTTCCTCTCAGAGAGAAGAGAGGAGGAGGAGCAGGAGGAAGGAAGGAAGGCTGGGAGAGAGGAAGATTTTATTTTTGTTAGCTTTAAGGAAGACATGAGTGAAAGAGCAGGTGTAAACACTGACAATTTCCTCATTAATGTTATCTTATCCACAGTGAAGCGCTATACCCGCAGGGATTGTACACACCACCTGCTAATAGGGAGGCAGCCAGCTTCGATCCAAGAAAGGGAGATTTAAAAATCTCCCTCAGTAGTATCAAGGAAGCTCCCTCGAAGAATATGGTCGTAAAGTACCTTGCTGAGTACTTTGCTTTCCTAAACATTACTTTGATGTTTTTAAATACATTTGACATTGCTTACCATGATTTACTTGTAAACTTTGACACACAAGTGACGGCATAACTTTACCTCGAAGCTTTGTTACTAATACCTTCAGGTACTGTTCGTGTCTCTCTCTCTCTCTCTCTCTCTCTCTCTCTCTCTCTCTCACACACACACAATATATATATATATATATATATTATATATATATATATATATATATATATATATATATATATATATATATATATATATTGTAACCACGAACGAGTAGTATTTAATCAGTGACAACACTGCGACTAGCCGGGGAATCGAACTCGTGTTGCTTTAGCCCGCTTCATGGTGAGCGAAAATTCACGACGCACTAACCCACGGGACCATACAATCCTACAAGAATCACGCACCCAGCAGAGCTAGGTGTTGTACCGTGATCCGAGGACATAGGATTTTCGCTTACCTTAGAATATGGTCAGCGGTCGGGACCATCCCCACCCTACCGCCATCCCCCTACTCCCCATATAGGGTAGGAGGGTTTCTGAGATGTCAAGTATGAAATTATAAGATATAATAGCCAGCCCCAAGCATTTTCTAGTCGTTTATAACAGGTCATGTGGTTTAAGAACATACATTTCTCGTTGGATGGATTGCTATTATGTGTAACCTTTTTAAATAAAAGAAAGAAATGGAATGTCCTCTTTGTCCGTTTAAATGTCCTGGTATTAAAATGTTCTATTGAGGTACTCAGAAGTATCTCTTCCTAAATACTGTCTACCATTCTTCTCAGTGTCGGTTAATACGTCTGACTTAGGAATCTACTATGCCTTTCCGATAATATTTCTATGATCTAAATTTCTAATTTCTACTAATATCATTTAACCTCTCCTTATGTTATCTCGTAATCTTATGCGCTTGTCACGTATTAACCGACACTGAGAAGAATAGTATACAGTATTTAGGAAGAGATACTTCTGAGTACCTCAATAGAACATTCGAGTACCCCAGGACATTTAAACATTTAAACAGAAGTCAAAAGCGTCCTGATGGAGCCACTATGCTACCCTGGAAGGATGGTAAGTAGATTGTTTGGGACTACACCTGTGCCGCCACATTGGCAGACACCTACTTGCCATACTCCGAAGCTGATTGGGTGGAGCTGCCAGCTACAGGGAGACCCAGAAGACCTGCAAATATGAAGACCTCTACCCTACTATAACCTCATCCCAATAGGGTCGGAGGCCCTTGGAGCATGGGCAAGTGTGCTCTAAAGTTCTTCAAAGAGCTGAGTGAAAAACTCATCACAGAGACTGTGTTGCGATCCAGAGAGGAAATGCCTGCAGCATTCTGGTCACGCATCCCACCGCCGGGGAGCTGGACGAAGTATTCGAGATGTAGCTCTGAGATATTATAAGTAAGTTTATTCAGGTATACAAAAATACAGTTACATAGATTATCATACATAGCAGCATATGTGTAGAGAACCTAGGATAACCCAGAAAATTCGGACAGACTTATTTCCATTTGTATTTTTGTCAATGTATTTTGTCTTTAAATAAAGTCTGCATAGAATATAGGGGGTGGTAGGAGAAGACAATATTCAAACAGCTCCAGGGAGAACCTTGGGTTTTCTCTGAAGTAAGTTTATTCTTTTCTCTGAGGATGAGGGTTCCCAGCACAGTTCCAGAGGTGGTACCTCCCTATGTATATATATATATATATATATATATATATATATATATATATATATATATATATATATATATATATATATATATATATATAATTCAACAAACCGGCCGTATCCCACCGAGGCATGGTGACCTAAAAAGAAAAACGAAAGTTTTTCTCTTTAAATTTAGTAATTTATACAGAAGGGGTTACTAGGCCCTTGCTCCCGGCATTTTAGTCGCCTCTTACAACACGCATGGCTTACGGAGGAAGAATTCTGTTCCACTTCCCCATGGAGATAAGAGGAAATAAACAAGAACAAGAACTATAAAGAAAATAGAAGAAAACCCAGAGGGGTGTGTATATATATGCTTGTACATGTGTGTGTAGTGTGACTTAAGTCTCTCTGGAGAGGCGATAAATCTGATGTATTTGTCATTTTAGATAAAACTGAATATTCAGGTAAAATAAACCATTTATTAAGTGATAATGAAACGTATGAATCGCTCATTAAGAACCTCAGTGACCAGGTCAATAGCCATCTTAATAAACGTCTTAAAGCGTTATTGAAGGGGAATGATGAATTAATTAAACACCTGTCAGCGAGGTCCACAGCTCTACCGTATCTTTATGGGTTAATTAAGACTCATAAACCAGGGAACTCAGTTCGTCCTATTATAAGTTCAGTCGGCTCGGCAGCATATAACCTATCTAAATGGTTGATTAAACTTTTAACTCCCATGGTCGGTAGGATCTCGGAGGCGCATATTAAAAATAATGTTGGGGTTAGTGAGAGGCTCCAGAAATGTTTCACATGACTTTACCCATGTGAGTTTTATATGACAGCATTGTGTATCAGAGTCCCTGTCCCTGACTTGTTTACTCTACAAATATAATTATTGAACTGAATATCCTGCCCTAAGAATATGATTATTGAACTGATTAAACTTTCTGTTACCGACTGCAAGTTTGTGTTTGAAGGCAAATACTATGCTCAAAAACTAGGCGTGGCCATGAGAAATCCCCTCAGCAACCTATGTATGGAATACTATGAGACTAGACTCCTTAAAGATATTCCCCCAAATAAAGCTTGGTGGCTCTGATACGTAGATGATGAACTTTGCCTTTGGCCTAGAGATCACAATATTGATGAGTTCCTACCTAGATTCAGTGTTCTAGTACCTACCATTAAGTTTACAACAAAGCATGAAATAGACAAACACTTTACCTTTCCTAGATGTTTTAATCCATCGTGTTGACAGAAGATTCAAATTTACAGTTTACAGGAAGTTCAATAATGTGTAGTCATACATTCATGATTATTCCAATCATGAGTCTATGGTTAAAAGGAGCGTTTCCCCTACAGTCTTCCTGAGAGTTTTGCGTATCTGTAGTCTGGAGTATTTAGATGATGAAATCAATAAGATATTTAACACAGCCACAAAACCGAGATATCTCAGGGATATTGTTGAGGTCCTGACCTAAGGAAATGCCTGCTAAGAAATATGTATTGTTTTACCCTGCAATGAGAATTTGGTCAGCTTGCATAAGGCACTAAAATGTTCAAAATAAACTTTGCCTTCAAAAGCACTGGGACAGTGAAACAGGTTGATTAAAAAACACCATCTAATAATGTGGGTAGTGTTTACCAGGTCCCATGTACTCTCTGCCCTGTATCATATATCGGTCATATCGATAAACATCTGGAAACCAGATTATCTCAACACCAGTACTCAAATCAGGACGAGACAGGAGTCGAATGCTACCTTTAACCATGTCAGTTCTTGTAATCACCCACCGGGGTGGGCTGTTGCCCAGATCATTGTACCCAGCAGTTCCGTCAAGGAAAGAAACATAATTGAATCCTCGCTCTTGAAACATGATAAGAATGCCATATATAACTCAAATTATGGGTTGTGCAAACTCGATATCTGTTTAGTTGAGTCTGTTGCGCACAGTCTTAAACATCATTGCTATACAAAATCCCAGGGCTGCTCATTAGGCCAGGGGGTCTCGCGAGGTTCTATTGACGTTAGACCATTCTTCTCCACACTGGACGTCATGCTACGCCTATCGTGAACGTTGGTATAATATATAACACGTGTGGCTACAACTGCATAAGGGTATCGTGTGTTTACAGATACACAAGATTAAGTGGCTGCAGTCAGTGATTACAACATGATCGATATAATATATTACCATTAGTAGTAATCAAGCAAGTAAGTTTATTCAGGTATAGGTACACATAAATAGTTACATAACTTATGATACAAGCAGCACATGTGTAGTGTAGAGTAACTAAGATAACCAAGAAAAGTCAGACAAAGTGACTTATTTCTATTGGGGTGCTAAACCCATCTTGGTACAACTGTATAAAGGTATATATGGCTGATTTCAACATGGTGGTTGCAACTAGCTTAGTGGATTACAGAGTTAGGATGTTAGTGGTAATAAAGGATATCCGAAATATTCATGAATGCCTAGTTAGTATGTCTTAAAGAATAATTGGAATACTATGGAAGATTCGTAAATTATACAAACATAATAATCGGTACTAAGGATATTGATTGGCAGTATTTATGAATATATGATGTATTTCCTAGTATTTCCTGGAACATTCTAGAACTTACCGTGACGTAAGGTATTTTAAGCTGACAAATGAGCACATTCTGTTCTTTTATTAATTAGAAGGTTTACGCACAATAACATCATTCTGTATGTGTATTATTCACTATTGCAACATAACCTCTTATGCCACATGACTTTTTGGCAGCGATTAGAAAAAGCTTAGAGCTGGCTATTACATATCGTATTTTTTTCTGTTTTCCGCTTTCTGTAAACTTGGAGGCCCTCGTCTACCCTTCCCCATATGGAAAGGGGCATGGAGGGTGGCTGGGCGGGAGTGAAACGGACCAGTGCGCCTCATACTTTGAGAGAAGATGTGGCTGGTGTCACCCATGCTACCCTGAGAGAACTTCCCGTAATTTCTCCTGTTGCTACTCTTGCAACATTGCACAGCTGCTGATGATGCACTGACAAGTGTAAAAAATACTTGAGCTGAAGATTTCCACTCTACGTGGCTTGCTGTTCGCCTGTCTAATATATATAGATATATATATATATATATATATATATATATATATATATATATATATATATATATATATATATATATATAGAGAAGTACCACCTCTATAGCTGGAATGGGGATCCTCATCCTCGGAGAAGACGATAAATGTGCCTCAGGGAAAACTCAAGGTTCTCCCCGGAGCTATTTGAATATTTGCTTCTCCTACCACCCCCTATATATTTTTTATTCTATGTGAACATTTATTAATAAACAAAATACATTTACAGAAAAAAACATAAACATGAATACAATGGCACAATGTATCAAAGATGATGAATTTCCTCCAGCTCCTCCGAGGCTGGACGTGAGCCAAGTATGCAGCAAGCATTTCCCCTCTGGATGGCGACGCTGAGGCGCTGGAACATGAAAGTGGCTGCCCTTGGGTCCCTGGTGGTGTCGATGAGTCTGGAACCCAATTCTTTAAGGAAACGTGTGGCATTTTTTCCCCATGATCCCAAGGTCTCTGATCCCACTGGGACAAATTGATACTGTTGGCTAATGTCCCTGTACTTGCTGATCTTGTACTCCTCCCTGTGGTCAGCAGCTCCTCCCTGTCGCCCAACACTGTGATGGATATAGGTGTCAGCCAGTGTGGACACACAGGTATAGTCCCATGCTAAGAGCTTGCCATTCTTCCAAGGATAGATGGTGATCCCGTCGGGGCGGTTTGCTTGGCTGTGGGTATTGTTTGCTGCAAGTGATCGTGGCTCCCTCTCGGCAGGGCATCCAGCTGTAGCAAGGGTTCTCTTAATGATGTCGTTGACCTCATTGTGTCTTGCATGCCAGCCCTTAGTTTTGGAACAGTTAAGACCATGTAGACCGTATTGGTCTGCTTGCACTTCGCCGCAAATACACATATATTGTGTGAATTGGCGCAGCAAGGCGCAGAGCCACTGCAATACGGAGGGTCTTAGGGTCGAGTCGCGTTCCCATGGCCGATATGGGAACTGTTTGGAGGAAGTCCCCGGAGTGAGGTGCACTCACAGCCTGGAGACGGGCAATCTCCCTATCTGATGTTGCAGCCCTGAGCATGTTGGCAAGCACCTTTTCAGCAATTGGGCCATCCCAGCTTGACTGTGAGCCAGTGCTGCACTAGGGTTTGGTGCTGGAGCAGCAAGAGTCTCCCATTCGGTGATAGCACTGGCATAGCTAGGGTCTTCTATTCCTGCTGAGTCACTGAGGGTGTCAGGAAGAATTTGTCTTATCAACTCGTCTGATGCAATGGAAGAGGATAGGAAAGCTGGTAGAGCAATCTGGGAGGATCTGCGTACTCCCAGCCCTCCAAGCCTGACCGGAAGTGAGGCTTGCAACCACTGTCCATCGTCAAGAGAAAGATTCAATACACTCTCTAGCATGGCCTTCAGGAGAGAGTCATATTCCTTGAGTTTTGGACTGCTGAAGGCTGGGGAGCATCTCAGAAAATAGGTAAGTTTTGGGATTGACGGGCACCTGGTGAGTAGGTAGAAGGCATCGTGTGTGTCAATGTCTTTCATCCTGCTTTCCATCGTCCGGAGGTCTGAGACTTTTTTTCCTAGGATCAGATCGATGGCATTGGACCCAAGAGGAGCACCGAGGAGAGTGCTATTGGCTGGATCAATGGCTCGTGCTCCTGGTAAAACGGTACTAATATTCTGGATCATCTGTTGATTGGTAGAAACTATTCCACATTTGGTGGGGTTTAAAAAAAGGCCCAGGCTTTCTCCCATGTCTTTAATTTATTTACTGATGTCCTCTAGGAGAGATTCTGTTGTGCCAGCCAGGGTACCGTCGTTCAGGAACCAGATATTGAGCTCGCTGGAAAGTGCCTCCGTGACTTTCTTGATGACCAAACAAAATAGAAAGGGGGCGAGACGGTCCCCCTGTTGCACGCCCTCACACGAGTCAATTTCATGGTCCCCAAACAATAGTTTGGAAGTCACACTATAACACGATTCTATGAAGGGATAAAGGGAAGGGAAGTTTCTATAAACTGCTTGGAGAGCAGCATCCCTTCTGACTGAGTTGAAAGCATTGGCAAAGTCCAATTTGACCAAGGCTTTTTCATAGGACACACACACACACACACACATATATATATATATGTGTATATATATATATATATATATATATATATATATATATATATATATATATATATATATATATATATATATATATACATATATCGAGTGACTGAGGAGTTCCTTGGGAAACCGAATCTTGTAATGACGAAGTAAACCGGAATTGCTACTTGATGCATCACGATCAGTTTTGGGGTTAACTCACTCCATTATCAGTCACTGAACAAAATCAAACGATAATCATCCATAAGGACCAAATTTAAACATACGCTAAACATCAGATTAATGTCATTGAAAGAAGAGAACACCTGAGCAAGTCTATTAGAACAAATAGACAGTTGAATGAATCGCTCCATGTTGTGTCATATACCAACATAGTGAAGCCCCTGACCACACTATACACATGACATTATTTACTGTGTTGTCCAGTTGATCCAGTACCACTCAGCTGGCAACAATCTCTCTCTCTCTCTCTCTCTCTCTCTCTCTCTCTCTCTCTCTCTCTCTCTCTCTCTCTCTCTCTCTCTCTCTCTACTCACCCCCCCTCCCCCCTCCCCCTACCGTTAGGGTCGAGTCTTCAAACTTTTAATCGAAACTGATGATAATTTACGATTTTTTTGGTTATTTCCGTCTTACCACTAAAATTAAAATATTTTTGATAAAAAATCCATTATTTTACAGTCAGAATATAATAATGAACGCCAAGTAGACTTTTTCTCTGCTTTCTATTTTTATTATTCTTATTTTTTTTTTGGGGGGGGGGGTTTGGTTTTTATAGTTGATTTTCTCTTATTTGTTCAGTTTCCTGACATTCTCTGTACCAGCTGGACCACCTGACACCCTCTGTGTCAGCTGGACCACCTGACACCCTCTGTGTCAGCTGGACCACCTGACACCCTCTGTGCCAGCTGGACCACCTGACACCCTCTGTACCAGCTGGACCACCTGACACCCTCTGTGCCAGCTGGACCACCTGACACCCTCTGTGCCAGCTGGACCAGCTGACATCCTCTGTGTCAGCTGGACCACCTGACACTCTCTGTGTTAGCTGGACCACCTGACACCCTCTGTGCCAGCTGGACCAGCTGACATCCTCTGTGTCAGCTGGACCACCTGACACTCTCTGTGTTAGCTGGACCACCTGACACCCTCTGTGTCAGCTGGACCACCTGACACTCTCTGTGCCAGCTGGACCAGCTGACACCCTCTGTGCCAGCTGGACCAGCTGACATCCTCTGTGTCAGCTGGACCACCTGACACCCTCTGTGCCAGCTGGACCAGCTGACATCCTCTGTGTCAGCTGGACCACCTGACACTCTCTGTGTTAGCTGTACCACCTGACACCCTCTGTGTCAGCTGGACCACCTGACACTCTCTGTGCCAGCTGGACCAGCTGACACCCTCTGTGCCAGCTGGACCAGCTGACATCCTCTGTGTCAGCTGGACCACCTGACACCCTCTGTGCCAGCTGGACCAGCTGACATCCTCTGTGTCAGCTGGACCACCTGACACTCTCTGTGTTAGCTGGACCACCTGACACCCTCTGTGTCAGCTGGACCACCTGACACCCTCTGTGCCAGCTGGACCACCTGACACCCTCTGTGCCAGCTGGACCACCTGACACTCTCTGTGTTAGCTGGACCACCTGACACTCTCTGTGTCAGCTGGACCACCTGACACCCTCTGTGCCAGCTGGACCACCTGACACTCTGTGTTAGCTGGACCACCTGACACCCTCTGTGTCAGCTGGACCACCTGACACTCTCTGTGTCAGCTGGACCACCTGACACCCTCTGTGCCAGCTGGACCACCTGACACCCTCTGTGTTAGCTGGACCACCTGACACCCCCTGGGCTAGCTGGACCACCTGACACCCTCTGGGCCAACTGGGCCATTTGACACCCTCTGGACCAGTTAAGTCATCTGACACCCTCTGGTCCAGCTGGGCCAACTGACACCCTTTGGGCTATCTGGGCCACCTGAAACCCTCTGGGCCAGCTGGGCCACCTGACACCCTCTGGGCCAGCTGGACCAGCTGACACAGGTGTGGGTCGTCTTAATTACTTGAAGCCCAGAGATTAATTAGCTCACCTGGACAGACCTCTCCTTGTCTGGTATCTCTAGAGCTGGTGTAAGCAGCACCACCAAGTGAAAGCAGCACCACCACCACCAGCAGGTGCAGGCAGCAGCACTACCACCACCAGGTGCAGTCAGCAGCACTACCACCACCAGGTGCAGGCAGCAGCACTACCATCACCAGGTGCAGGCAGCATCGCCACCACTACCACCACCAGGTGCAGCCAGCACCACCACCACCAGGTGCAGGCAGCACCACCACCAGGTGCAGGCAGCACCACCACCAGGTGCAGGCAGCACCACCACCAGGTGCAGGCAGCACCACCACCAGGTGCAGGCAGCACCACCACCAGGTGCAGGCAGCACCACCACCAGGTGCAGGCAGCACCACCACCACCAGGTGCAGGCAGCACCACCACCACCACCACCAGGTGCAGGCAGCACCACCACCAGGTGCAGGCAGCACCACCACCTGGTGCAGGCAGCACCACCACCAGGTGCAGGCAGCACCACCACCAAGTGCTGGCAGCACCACCACCACCAGGTGCAGGCAGCAGCACTACCACCACCAGGTGCAGGCAGCAGCACTACCACCACCAGGTGCAGGCAGCAGCACTACCACCACCAGGTGCAGTCAGCAGCACTACCACCACCAGGTGCAGGCAGCAGCACTACCATCACCAGGTGCAGGCAGCATCGCCACCACTACCACCACCAGGTGCAGCCAGCACCACCACCACCAGGTGCAGGCAGCACCACCACCAGGTGCAGGCAGCACCACCATCAGGTGCAGGCAGCACCGCCACCAGGTGCAGGCAGCACCGCCACCAGGTGCAGGCAGCACCACCACCAGGTGCAGGCAGCACCACCACCAAGTGCTGGCAGCACCACCACCACCAGGTGCAGGCAGCACCTAGTAGTAACAGGTGCAGGCAGCACCTAGTAGTACCAGGTGCAGGCAGCACCTAGTAGTACCAGGTGCAGGCAGCACCTAGTAGTACCAGGTGCAGGCAGCACCTAGTAGTACCAGGTGCAGGCAGCACCTAGTAGTACCAGGTGCAGGCAGCACCACCACCAGGTGCAGGCAGCACCACCACCAGGTGCAGGCAGCACCACCACCACGTGCAGGCAGCACCACCACCAAGTGCTGGCAGCACCACCACCACCAGGTGCAGGCAGCGTCAAAAGAGAGTAATGACAAAGTGAAATGTATGAATTTTTTAAGGTAACTAGAGGGAAGAAGCTGTGAAGATGGATGGACTGCTAGCAGAGGGGACACTGCTAGCAGAGGGGACACTGCTAGTAGAGGGGACACTGCTAGCAGAGGGGACAGAGAGACTGTTAACAGAGGGGACAGACTGCTAACAGAGGGGACACTACTAGCAAAGGGGACAGAGAGACTGCTAGCAGAGGGGACAGAGAAACTGCTAGCAGAGGGGACAGAGAGACTGCTAGCAGAGGGGACAGAGAGACTGTTAGAGGGGACAGACATAGCGGACAGATAAAAAACCCCCGTCACAGTTTTGTATCATTTGCAGATCACACTAAAATAAGCTTGAAAGTCACTTCGGTAGAAGACACTGAAAAATTACAGGAAGACATAAGCACTGTTTTCCAGTGGGCAGTGGAGAACATCATGACTTCCAGTGGTGTTAAGTTCCAACTACTTAGGTATGGAAAGAATGAAGGTCTCAAAGGAACACAGTGTACAAAACTCAGAAGGATCACTAAACAGAATAAAAGGAACACGCAAAAGACGTGGGAATAATTATATTAGCTGACCTTTTTTTTTAAGAACAGTAAAACAGCCAGGAGGATGACGGGGTGGGTATTGAAAACCTTTTAATCAAAGGAAATAACGCCAGTGGTGACACTTAAAATCTCTAGTACTTCCTCATTTGGAATATTGTTCAGTGCTGACGGCCCCTGTCAAGAGTTGGAATAAATACACATCCTTTACGGCATGCACAGCCAGTAAAGCACTTAAATTACTGGGAACGCCTTAAAGTCTTGAACATGTACTCACTGGAGCGGAGGAGAGAGAAGTACATGATAATATATACCTGGAAAGTACTCGAGGGCCTGGTCCCAAATCTGCACACTGCCATAACATGCTGAAGAGGAAGATATGGGAGGAAGTGCAAAATAAACCCAGTGAGGAGCAGGGGTACAGTGCACACAATATGTCAACGTTTGTGGCCCCAGATTATTCAACATTTTAACTTTCTGTTCTAGATTCGCCGGTATAATCGCCCGGCCCGGGCCTTTTCTAAGAGGTGGCCCAGCCTTGGCTCCCTGTCGAGGGAGTGTCTCAGGCCAATGTCTGCCATGAAAGGAGATACAAGTACCCCCTCGTCTTTTGGAATGTCTTTTAGAATTAACTGTCTCCAGGCCTAGCCCCATTCCCCGCCCACACTGGGCTCGAAGGGTGTGGCAGCTATATAGACGATGTCAGGAGGTGCAAAGGCAGCAAACACTAAAGGATCCTTTTCGAGCCACACTCCAGCTTTGGGCCGAGGCCCGAGCGGTGGGGAGGCTCAAGAATGCCTCTTGCTGTGAGTGTTGTTGCTGCTGCTGCTATTACTACTACGCTTGTCTGTTGCACACTCTCTTCAACATTTTACCAGAAGACACCAGAAATACGGGTGGAACAAGTGTAGAAATCTTCAAGAGAAAACTGGACAAGTGTCTTTGCCAGATGCCAGATCAAACAGGCCGTGATGGATACGTGGGGCAGCGGGCCTCCAGGAGCAACAGCCTGGTTGACCAGGCAAGCGCCAGATGAGCATGGCCCTTGTGGCATGCAGAGTACGTTATATTTACTCGGCGTATGTGTACACACTCAAAACAGCGAACCAGGTACTAAGGGTTCAACGATTCAGGGGACCCCATCGTTAAATCAGTACCTTGGTTCAGCCAATCATATTGTGGGTCTGACAATTGCGAAGGTGATGTGGTAGCACTAACAGTTCACTCTTGCCAGATTCACCCAGCTGCTGGTTGCTCACGGTTCTCTCTCTGTCCTTAGGCTGTGTCTTGCCTCTTGATCACCGTGATACTATTATTTTCTAAGGTTTTGTACACAATGTACATGTAAATACGTACACTCGTATCTGGTGAAGGAAAATATAATCAAAAGTCTACTACTGTGTTTATTTTCGTTCCATGGTCCCATTACGGCCAGGTTAACAGGCCATGATTCCCTGGAAACGTAAAAGCCCTATAGACGGACGCCGAAAGTAGTGAGACTCTCGAAACTCACCAAAGGTATGTCAAAGGTAAAGGTAGATCAAAGGAAAGACTGCTAGCAGAGGGGACACCGGGACTGCTAGCAGAGGAGAGAGACTGCTAGCAGAGGAGACAGAGACTGCTAGCAGAAAGGACAGAGGGACTGCTAGCAGAAAGGACAGAGGGACTGCTAGCAGAAGGGACAGAGGGACTTCTAGTAGAGGAGAGAGGGAAGAGGAGAAGGAAGTGAGTGTAGGTGAAGGGGAGAGATATGGAATAGAATGTCGAGTGTCTGGAAAAGGCGACAAGCTAGAATGGAGAGGCCAAACTAGGGGAGAGGGGAGAAGAGCAGGGGAGAGGGGAGAAGAGCAGGGGAGAAGGGAGAAGAGCGGGAGAGGGGAGTGGAGAGGAGATGGATTATTACACAAGTAAACATGTATCTGGTACTAGCACAGTACATTTTACTGTTGACTGTCTTGTTTACTGCTGCCTCCTTTGTTTACGTCCACTCTAATTCAACTTACTCGTCGTCATGGCAACCAGGATGAAGAGTTCTCGCTGCTGAACCAGGATATGTAGGAGAGAATATGTAAGAGATGGTATATAAGAGAGTAATACCTCGTCGTCAGGTCCCTGGCATGACTACGAGCATAAGCAACATGACTTGAGCCTCAATTGTTGACACACTAACTGCCCTTCAAGGTCCACCTTGAAGGCTGGTTCTTAGTGGAGTCGAGTTAGGCACTATTTCAGGACCAGTGTAAGCAGGAGGACGTACCTGAGTTGTACTTGACCTGTTGATACCTCCGGGAGTCATCACTCCCGTGGCCCAGGCACAGACCAGGTCTCTTAAAGAACATAAAGCCATAATACTGTGACTGGAACAATACACAAATAGGAGAGAGGAGCTTACGACGACATTTCGGTCTGACTTGGACCATTTACTATCCATATTTTACACTACCACTACTATTTCTACTACTACTACTACTACTACTTCCACTACCTGCCTTACTTCTACCACGACTCCCACCTGCCAGCTGGTCTATATATTGTGGCTCCGTCTCTCTTTTCTGTTAGCTTGCCATTTTTCCTGACAAACCTCATCAAACCAAACCATCTTCTCTGTTAGTGTGACTTTGTAAATGGTTCAAATCGGACCGAAACGTCGTCGTAAGCTCCTCTCTCTAGTGTGCGGGATATTTGTGTACCAGGCCTCCTGCTGGATGGCGTGGTCAGTCAGACCATTGGTGCTAGCTGGTGATAAATTATTTAAGTGATTTTTTGGTATTTCTGAATCAATATAGGCAGAAAAAAAGTCTTTAAATCATACAGACAATTGTTGTGCTTGTGTGTAATTCTTCAACTTGTGGTTATTAAATACCAATGATGTATATAAACAAGAGGTTACAAGTCTGTGGTGATTCTCTTGAAGACGCTTGTCATATTCTCTTCTTGAAAGTATATCAGTAGTATAAAGTTCTGAAAAATTAAACATGTACGCAGTAACTGTGTATATTCATTGTTCTAGGCCAGGGGGTGGCATGGACCTGCTTCGCATGGGTCAGTAGGCCTGTTGCAGTGTTCCTTCTTTCTTATGTTCTTATTTAGTAAATGTTTTGCCAACAAGTGGTTTTATCAATACGATACAGAAGACTGAAGAGGCAGAAGATGAAGTAATCAGTCCCTCAGCCTGCGGTACTGAGCGCCTCCTCCTCCTAGGCCGAGGTACTGATAACCCCTTCAGTCTTCTCTTCTGTATTGGCGAAACGTCAGTTGCGCATGTGTGTGATTCTTCAACGTCTTGTTTTGAAAGTTGTGTTTATCCACTCTATTTCCGTACCAATTTTGATATTACATTACTGTGTTTAAAAATGTGAGACCAACTAACAGGATCACTCCAATATCCTGCTTCACCTTATTCAAAACTCTTGTGAATAGTCACACAAATACACAAATAACCCGCACATAGGAGAGACAAGCTTATGACGACGTTTCGGTCCGAGTTGGACCATTTGCAAGCCGAACCGAAACGTCGTCGTAAGCTTCTCTCTCCTAAGTGTGGGTTATTTGTGTATTGTTTCAGCCATGTTATTGTGTCGTCTTGCTCTTCACAACTGAATTCCTAAAGAGGTGTGATGTTCACTGTTAACAGTCACATCACTCGCCACTTAAGTGTGATCCAGGTAAGCTGTAATAATAATAATAATAATATAATTATTTCTACAAGTACATGTACAAAGTGGAAGATTGAGACACTTATGCAGCATATGAGAATCTTTATTCAGGAAACGTTTCGCCACACAGTGGCTTCATCAGTCCAATACAAAGAGGAAGAACATCAAAATGGTAGGAAGGCGTAAGGAGAGGAGGAGTGATTACCTCATACTCCTCCTCTCCTTACGCCTCCCTCTTTGTATTGGACTGATGAAGCCACTGTGTGGCGAAACGTTTCCTGAATAAAGATTCTCATATGCTGCATAAGTGTCTCAATCTTCAACTTGTCGGTTTTTCAAACCATTCATCACACATGTACAAAGTATACAAACCATAGCTGACGTCAATGACATACTACTATATAGAAAGCCGCTTGTTATGCTGAGCATATCGGGCAAATTAGGTCAGTTTTTTCCCAGGATGCGACCCACACCAGTCCACTACTCCAGGGTACCCATTTTACTGATGGGTGAACAGGGACAGCGGGTGTCTTATGGAAACACGTCCATAATGTTTTCCAGCCGTACCTGAGGAGATTGAACCTCCGGACCTCAGTGTGTGAGCTGAATACACTAGCGATCAAGCTTACGGGACACCTATGGTGCATTTCAGGCTGAGAAATTACAAATGATTGTCTCCGGACACCATGATGCTAGCACTGGAAATATTGTAAGAGTGGATGGCAGAGTTTTGGCACCTGGGGATTAATTAAGTTGGTATTCTTGGGTGATTCATGGTTGATCATTGATTGTGAGTACCTGGCGAATGTTGGACTCCAGACAGCTGAGAGTGTTAGGGAAAAGGACACAAGTACAACTAATGCCACAATAAAATGTTGTAATAGTTGAACTTGTGTTCTTTTATCTAACATGTCGGTAATTCTACCAACATTAATACAACAGCTGAGAATCTTGTGAGGTGCATCCCGTGCCTGCTGGAAAACACGAGCTGCAGTGTTCTATACTAAGCACACGTGTGCTTTAACTTCGAAAGTTCGCACTTCTACTGTTCTGTTTGCCTCTTCCTCTCTCTCTCCCTCTCCCTCTCCCCCCTCCCAGTTTCTCTTCCCTCCGTTTCTCTTTCTCCTCCCCCCCTTTCTCTCCCCCTCTTCCTCGTATCCAACTCCTGAACAAGGCACAAGACCGAACAAGACAATTTGTCTCAGGCTTCGACCAGACCTGGTTGCAACAGACATTTTGGCAAAGCCTTCAACGCTAGGAATATGTCATTGGTGTTAGTGCTACGTACATAACAAATGTTCTAAAGATCTCTTACTCAGTTTAACATCGTACACAGCTAGAAAATAAATATAACACACGACAGGCAGCTATCACAAGTTTCACATTAACTCTACCCTTCTCAAGGTCTCCACCAGTGATAAGTCTTTTTCCCCAACTGACGCCGCTTGAAATAAGTTCTCACAAGATATGGGCACTCGAGAGATCAAACCCAGTGTGTGTGTATGTGTGTGTATGTGTGTGTGTGTGTGTGTGTGTGTGTGTGTGTGTATGTGTGTGTGCATGAAGAGAGAGAGAGAGAGGAAAAAGCAGAAGGAAGCAATAAAAACAGCTGAAAGAGGTAAGGAAGGAAGGAAGGGGGAGCGGCAGTGAGAGAGAGAATAAAGAGAATGAGAAACTGACAGTATAAGGTAAATTATGATAACAGCAAAGGTGACACTCAAATAAGAACTTTTATTGCTGCCTTCATATATTCCTTTTCCTCTTCCTCCTTCCTCTTCTTATTCCTTTCTTCACACTTCTTTCATCTTCTGTTTGTTTCAGTGTTTCTTATCGTGTGTCTTCCTCTATACTTTTCTCCGTTTTATGTTTGACTTCCCCTTCAGTTATTTCAGGTTCCCGCTTCAGGAGTTTCAGACCATATATTATTATCCATTTCTTCCTCTCTCCCATCCTTCCCCCACCATCTGTTCTCATACACTCCCATGTTCCCTCCTTCCCCTTCTCTCCCATCCCCTCCCATGTTTCCTTCTTCCCCTTCTCTCCCATATTCCCTCCTTCCCTCTCCCTCCCATATTCCCTCCTTCCCTCCCATATTCCCTCCTTCCCCATCCCTCCCATATTCCCTCCTTCCCCATCCCTCCCATATTCCCTCCTTCCCTCCCATATTCCCTCCTTCCCCATCCCTCCCATATTCCCTCCTTCCCTCCCATATTCCCTCCTTCCCCATCCCTCCCATATTCCCTCCTTCCCTCCCATATTCCCTCCTTCCCCCCCATATTCCCTCCTTCCCCTTCCCCCCCATCTTCTCTACCTTCACTGCGTCATTCAGTGACTGACAAAAATCAGTCTTTTTTTTAATTAATTTTCGTAGGTAAATAAATAAACTTTAAAGTTTGCATATTATAATCTAACCTAAGGCAACTTTATTAAAAATAGGTCTCTGTATACAACAGTCGTACAGAAATTAACGCTCGGTACGGAGTAACAGAACGAATGTAGTAAAATTAGGATGAATTGTTGTAACATTAGTCGTAACGGTAGTACACATAGTAGTAACAGTAGTAGTAGCATTCGTAGCAGCAACAGTAGTAGTAGTAGCATTCGTAATAGGGGTAGTGGTAATAGTAGTAGCAGCAGTAATGGTAGTAGTAGCAGCAGTAGTGGTAGTAGTAGTAGCAGCAGTAGTGGTAGTAGTAGTAGTAGTAGTAGGGGCTTTGGCAATTCTCATCATCAAATCCTTGATACTGTCAGTGTGACCGGAGGGAGTGCAGGGGTGGGAGAGAGCCTTCTATACTATTTTGATCTGAACTAAACTAGAGATAGCAAACACCTCTATAATTTTCTTGTTCTCGCTGTGTGATGGAAATATCTTCATAAATAAATATTTTCTTCTGTGTATGGGATAGGTTACCCTGAGAGATGGTAATTCCCAAGTGATAATAAATCCAGCTCTGCTGGAAGGAAACTCTTGAAGCTGCCGTAGCTGATGAACCCTTGCTGGAATATTTGATATCCCCATTGACCTGCTGATACTCCCAGCTCAGGCTGACACCTTGAGATATAACTTTCAACGAGTGAATATCATACTTCCCTTGCTGAGTAACTCTTAAGTCGAGTCTGTTGAGCTTTACCCCTCGATCTCCGCTGTGTGAAGAGCTTGGTCCTCGCTTTCTGCATACACTTGGCAACCCAGCTTGAACTGCGGTCTTGGCGGGGGAGAGAGAGAGAGAGAGGGGGAGGGGGGGGAGAGAGAGAGACCTTTGCCTGTCTTGCAAAGCTTGCTATATCGTTTGATGTTTCTATGTGGGCATCCACTCTCCTGGATTGTGGTCTCGATGTGTCTGCCGTCAGAGAGGGTAGCATCTGTCCCTGCCCTCCTTGGACAGTGTCTGAGATATACAACTTTGTAAGCAGAGGATGGTGAACCCCATAAGTGTAGAGATTAGTGACGACCCTGGCTAATTTCTTCGATCACGATAATGATTATGCTTCAAGGATGAAGATCTTAACTGACTGGTCAAAGATCGTGCTGTTAGTTTTCTTGCGATCGACGGTAGGGACTTTTGTGCAGCTACCGAGAGAGAGCGAGAGAGAGAGAGAGAGAGAGAGAGAGAGAGAGAGAGAGAGAGAGAGAGAGAGTCCTCTGTGTTTCACTGCGGAGGTCCACGTAATCCTCGCAGCTTTCGCCCTAATAGCTGGCTTACCTGGACCTTGCTTGCTTCACTGTTTACGCAGATTCTCAGTCTGGCTTGGCCAAATATGTTTCTCTTCACCTGTGGTCCAAAACAACCAGACTTGGTTGGTCCGTATCCATGTGTGGCACAAGGATGTGGAGTTCTGTTGGTGTCCCGAGCCAGGTTGGTGCCCCGCGCCAGGTTGGTGCCCTGTGCCAGGTTGGTGCTCCTGGTCATGTAGGTATCCCGGGCCAGGTTGGTGTCCCAGGCCAGGTTGGTGTCCCGGGCCAGGTTGGTGTCTCAGGCCAGGCTGGTGTCCTGGGCCAGGTTCGTGTCCCGAGCCAGGTTGGTGTCCTGGGTCATGTTTGTGCTCTAGGAAATGAACAGCCAGATACCTAGGCGAAGGCTGCTATAACAATCTGGCTCTATAACAAGTCTTGCATTGACTTCATGGACCATATACAATTATATACTTAGTGACTTCATGGACCATGTACATTTAGCTCTTCAGAAGCTTTGTCAAGCCGTTATGCTGCCGCAGTAAGATGTCACATTCTTGCATCTGTGTCCATTCACCTCCCACCATATACATGTATGTATATATATATATATATATATATATATATATATATATATATATATATATATATATATATATATATATATATATTATTTTATATATATATATATATATATATATATATATATATATATATATATATATATATATATTGTACTCACTGAATTAGTGGTATAGATCAATAACAACACTGCACTAGCCAAGGAGTCAAACCCATGCTGTTTTTGCCCGCCTCATGGTGAGAGAAAACTCATGACGCTTTAGTGCAGTGTTATTATTGATCAATACCAGTTGTTCTGTGGGTACAATAATATACAGCTTGTTGAGCTAGTATACAAACAGGAAGTAGAATGAAATTAGCTCAGAGGTGTCCACACCACTGTATGTCCTTCGATGGTGGATACAACATCTAGCTTGGCTGGATGCACCATTGTTAAGGATTGTGTGGTCTAGTTGTCTAAAGCGTCATGCGTTTTCTCTCACCATGAGGCGGGCCAAAACAGCATGGGTTCGACTCCTTGGCTAGTACAGTGTTATTACACACACACTTTATATATTGTTGTATATATACATGTGTATAAAAACATTTATAACAATTTGATAAGTATCTTGGGAACATTTCGCCTCAAAATTAATCAAGTTCTTTTACTGTATTTTTACTAACATTTTTATTATTGTGATGATAGGTACATTGATGTTTTTAATTATACATAATTATTTTGTATTATGTTATTAAAATATATTGTTATTCATGGTTAGAATTATTATATTAGTTCTGATAAATACTGCTTAAGTGATGGAGGTTGTAGATTGCTGACCTTGTGGGTGATCTCTCCTTATCTGAGCTAGGAAGAGGAGGAGGAGGTGGAGGAAGAGGAGTAGGAAGAGAGGAAGAGGAATAGGAAGAGGAGGAGGTGGAGGAAGAGGAATAGGAAGGGGAGGAGGTGGAGGAAAAGGAATAGGAAGAGGAGGGGGAGGAAGAGAAATAGGAAGAGGAGGAGGTGGAGGAAGAGGAGGTGGAGGAGGGTGATCTTATAGAGGCTGCTGCTGCTGTCTTGTTATTAGTGAAAATGAACGAAACGTTTCTCATTAATTGGTTTTGCGACTAATGTGATTTTTTACGTAATTTTGAGTGATCATGTGATGTTTCGCTCAGCCATGAAGCTTCTAGCAGGAAGCCTTCATAAATTTCTTGATTGTTACTGACGTGAGAGTTGTGTGTAGACCTGACCCGCCCGCTGCTACACTCTCTAGTAGGACGCATCACACATCCCCTCGCTTCTCTTCCATTCTTCTCCTGTTCTCCACTCCTCTGTTTTTCTCCTCTCTTGCTCCACTCCTCTCTTGTTCTCCACTCTGCCTTGTTTTCCACTCCTCTATTTTTCTCCTTTCTTGTTCTCCACTCCTCTGTTGTATTCCACTCCTCTCTTGTTCTCCACTCTGCCTTGTTCTCCACCCTGCCTTGTTTTTGAGTATTGTTCTCTGGTGTTATGTGTGGGTTATGCCGGAGCTTGTCTGGTCGTTCTTTGTGTGCGTCAATTCACGAAAATCATATTCAGGACTGTTTTTCTGACGGCTGCAGATCACGTCTTGTCATCAGCCTTTCACGCAGTTCAGAGTTTTGTTGTGTGTGTGTGTGTGTGTGTGTGTGTGTGATGCATCCCCATAACGGAGGGAGGGAAAGAGGGAGATCGAAGAGGTGGTGGAGGGAGTGGAGAGAGAGAGAGAGAGAGAGAGAGAGAGAGAGAGGGGGAGAAGAGGCGGGAGTATAGAAGAGGAGGAAGGAGTGAAAAGAAGGACCAAGGAAGATAAGAAGTAGGGAGATGGGTAGGAACGAAGGGACTAAGGATTGAGGGAAGGAGAGAGGGAGGATTAGATAAAGTAAGAAGAGAAGGACAAAATGGAAGAGAAGTGGAGAGAAGCATGGATGGAAGGATGGCTTTTACCAGCTTCACAAATTTTGTACGAGTGTATGATGGAGGATGAGGGTTATGGGTGAGTGGGGAAGCGGGGTGTGAGAGGGGTTAGGGATGGGGGATGGTGCTTGTAGTATGGAAGAGGGATAGGAGTTAGGGAAGGGGTTATGGGTGAGGAATACAAGAAGAATAAAAGGAGAGCAAAGGTGGAAGATGATAAATGATTCTTGTCAAGTGAGGTAAGAAAAAAACCATCGGTGTTTCATATGTGTGTGTACACTCAACTAATTGTGGTTGCAGGGGTCGAGACTCAGCTCCTGGCCCCGCCTCTTCACTGAACGCTACTAGGTCCTCTCTCTCCCTGCTCCCTGAGCTTTATCATACCTCGTCTTAAAGCTATGTGTGGTTCCTGCCTCTACTACATCACTCGCCAGACTGTTCCACTTCCTGACCACTCTATGACTGAAGAAATACTTCCTAACATCCCTATGACTCATCTTAGTCTTCGGCTTCCAAGAGTGACCCCTCGTATCTGTGTCCCCTCTCTGGAACATCTTGTCTCTGTCCACCTTGTCTATTCCGCGCAGTATTTTGTATTTCATTATCAAGTTTCCCCTAACCCTCCTGTCCTCCAGTGTCGTCAGGCCGATTTTCCTTAACCTTTCTTCATGGGACATTCCCCTTAGCTCTGGAACTAACCTTGTCGCAAGCCTTTGCACTTTCTCTAATTTCTTAACGTGCTTGACCCGGTTCCAAACTGGTGCTGCATACTCCAGCATGGGCCTGACGTACACAGTGTACAGTGTCTTGAAAGATTCCTTACTTAAGTATCGGAACGCTAATCTCAGGTTTGCCAGGCGCTCATATGCTGCAGCAGTTATCTGGTTGATGTGTGCTTCCGGAGACATGCTCGGTGTTATGGTCACTCCAAGATCTTTCTCCTTGAGCGAGGTTTGTAGTCTTTGGCCACCTAGCCTATACTCCGTCTGCGGTCTTCTTTGCCCTTCCCTGATCTTCATGACTTTGCATTTAGCAGGGTTGAATTCGAGAAGTCAGTTGCTGGACCACGTGTCCAGCCTGTCCAGGTCTTTTTGAAGTCCTGCCTGATCCTCATCTGATTTACTTCTCCTCATTAACTTCACATCATCTGCGAACAGGGACACCTCTGAGTCTATCCCTTCCACCATGTCGTTCACATATACCAAAAATAGCACTGGTCCTAGGACTGACCCCTGTGGGACCCCGCTCGTCACAGGTGCCCACTGTGATACCTCATCACGGATAATGACTCGTTGTTGCCTCCCTATCAGGTATTCTCTGATCCATTGCAGTGCCCTTCCCGTTATACGCGCCTGATCCTCTAGTTTCTGCACTAGTCTCTTGTGAGGAACTGTGTCGAAGGCCTTCTTGCACTCCAAGAAAATGCAATCAACCCACCCCTCTCTCTCGTGTCTTACTTCTGTAACTTTGTCATAAAACTCCAGAAGGTTTGTGACACAGGATTTGCCTTCCACGAATCCGTGCTGGTTGTCGTTTATAATCTTGTTCCGTTCCAAGTGCTCCACCACTCTCCTCCTGATAATCTTCTCCATAACTTTGCATACTATACACGTCAGTGACACTGGTCTGTAATTTAGTGCCTTTTTTCTGTCACATTTTTTAAAAATGGGGACTATATTTGCTGTCTTCCATACCTCAGGTAGTTGCCCAGTTTCCAGGGATGTGTTGAAGATTGTGGTTAATGGCACACAGTGTGTGTGTGTGTGTGTGTGTGTGTGTGTGTGTGTGTGTGTGTGTGTGTGTGTGTGTGTGTGTGTGTGTGTGTGTGTGTCGTTTCCTAAAATTTTCTCTTATACGTTTCAAGATATTTTTTTTCATTTATGTTAATGTAAAAATTAATAATTTTGTACCAGAAGCACCTTAGAAAACTTACCTAACCTTATTATAACAAGCAAAATTTAATTGAGCCTAATCGAGCTAAATATATATTTAGATAAGTTTACAGTAATTTAATAATAAACACAATGAAATATATTTCTTTTTCGTTAGGGTCAGAATGATTTTTGCGAAATTATTTCATACACAAATTTTCGCTTGCCTTATTTGGCAAGAAGAGCGTTGCTATTTAAGCCAAAATAGCAAGTTTTACCTATTCGGCACGATATATATATATATATATATATATATATATATATATATATATATATATATATATATATATATATATATATATATATATATATATATATATATGTATGTCGTACCGAATATGTAAAACTGGCCAATTAGCAAGAACTCATTTAAAATTAAGTCTTTTCTAAAATTTTCTCTTATACATTTAAAGATATATTTTTTTCATTAATGTTAATGTAAAAATTTTTAATTTTGCACCAAAAGAATCTTAGAAAACTTACCTAACCTTATTATAACAAGAGCAATTTATTTTAGATTAACCCAGCTAAATATATTTTAGATTTGTTTACAGTAATTTAATACTAAACAAACACAGTGAAATATATTTTTTTCGTTAGATTCAGAATGATTTTGGCGAAATTATTGGATACACAAATTTTCACTTGTCCTATATGGCAAGATGAACGTTGCTATTTAAGCCAAGATCGCAAATTCTGCCTATTCGGCACGACATTATATATATATGTATATATATATATTTTTTTTTCAACAAACCGGCCGTATCCCACCAAGGCAGGGTGGCCCAAAAAGAAAAACAAAGTTTCTCTTTTTAAATTTAGTAATTTATACGGGAGAAGGGGTTACTTGCCCCTTGCTCCCGGCATTTTAGTCGCCTCTTACAACACGCATGGCTTACGGAGGAAGAATTCTGTTCCACTTCCCCATGGAGATAAGAGGAAATAAACAATAACAAGAACTAGAAAGAAAATAGAAGAAAACCCAGAGGGGTGTCTATATATACATATATATGCTTGTACATGCAGTGTAGTGTGACCTAAGTGTAAGTAGAAGTAGCAAGACGTACCTGAAATCTTGCATGTTTATGAGACAGAAAAAAAAGGACACCAGTAATCCTACCATCATGTAAAACAATTACAGACTTTCGTTTTACACTCACTTGCCATATATATATATATATATATATATATATATATATATATATATATATATATATATATATAGGATGGGGTCCACCTCTGGTGTAAATTTTGGGACCCATAGCCTCGGAGAAGTGGATAAAAAGGCTTCAATGAAGAATATTTGGATTTCTTCCTGAAGCCGTTTGAATATTTCGCTTCCCCTACCACCCCATTTTTTCGTATATTTTTTACCACTAGGAATATTTTATTATATATATATATATATATATATATATATATATATATATATATATATATATATATATATATATATATATATATATATATATATATGCAATAAGATCACAGTAAACAGGTGATTTCAGAATATGCAAAACAACCACTCTGAAAGAATAGAGAAATTCCAAGCGCTTTCGTGACTACTCACATTATCAAGGAACTATGAAAGTAAAGCATCCAAGGAAGCTATATAAGGGGTCTGGCCAACACCTCACTATCAGATCCCACAACGGTGGGCCGGCGCGCGTCAGGTGTTTAACCGTTGTGGGATCTGATAGTGAGGTGCTGGCCTGACCCCTTATATAGCTTCCTTGGATGCTTTACTTTCATAGTTCCTTGATAATGCGAGTAGTCACTAAAGCGCTTGGAATTTCTCTCTCTCTCTCTCTCTCTCTCTCTCTCTCTATATATATATATATATATATATATATATATATATATATATATATATATATATATATATATATATATATATTTATGTAATCCACACACATTCAGTTCGTCTGGATGTTTTCAGTAATGTCTAGGTGGCACCACTCACCTGTTTCCACCTAGAAATACCAGCTAACTCATTCACCAGGTGATGGTCACCTCATGAACACACGTATCGGAACAAGCTTTTAACGGGGAAGTGCCGACCTCATAAAAGATACAGGAGAAAGTGTCCTCTTGTGAACATAATGATCAATACATTGCATCAAGGGTAACCTAGCACGTAAGGTGAAGCCCTCGTTCACCTGAACCACCTCAACAGTATTTGTTGGGCTGTACTCGCTAACCTAATCTTTCCCATATGTTCTTCAGTTTAGTTTATACACATTTTTCTTACATGCTATTTTCAGGAACATAACTCCCATGTTATCTAATGGTCAACTGTTAATCAGAATAATGTTAAAAAATGCCCCCCAAAAAAGCTCTGGCTACACGAATACCTCGCTCGTCTGCGGTCACCTAATGACAGTGATCTCCTAAGACATGTCACCTTATTTTCACCTTTCAGTCACCTGGAAGACAATCTCTTGCCAGACTGAAGGCAGCCTCATGGCGGCCACCTGTAAACCTACGAGGTAACTATGTCAGTCACCTGAACACATGTGAGGTACAGTTGATTCACCTGCTACTCGCGTGAAGACTGTCACCTGCCATACAGTCACCTGGACAGTGTAAGGTGGCGTTGATTGATGGAAACCTCGGCAACAAGGTACTCATGAATGATTTAGAAAGATACGAGATTTGCTAGAAAACATTTCGGTCCCGAGACCTCGATCACGTCTATCACAATAGTCAAGACTGAGAGTACATGTGAGTGCAGGAGTCAGGTGTGAGTGGAGGTTTACCTTCCAGTGGTGGGAGGTGTGAGTGGAGGTTTACCTTCCAGTGGTGGGAGGTGTGAGTGGAGGTTTACCTTCCAGTGGTGGGAGGTGTGAGTGAAGGTTTACCTTCCAGTGGAGGGAAGTGTGAGTGGAGGTTTACCTTCCAGTGGAGGAAGGTGTGATTGGAGGTTTACCTTTCAGTGGAGGAAGGTGTGATTGGAGGTTTACCTTTCAGTGGAGGAAGATGTGAGTGGAGGTTTACCCTTCCAGTGGAGGGAAGTGTTAGTGGAGGCTTTTCGTCTGCAAGAGAGAGAGAGAGCAGGAGGGTGAGACGGAGTTGACAGTCATCTGACTCACCTGAAGACCATCATCTCCTGACGGTCAGCCTCGCGGTAGATCCTGTAGTACATGACCAGCATGATGATCCCTGGGATCCAGAAGGACATACTGGAGGAGACCAGTGCATAGGTTAAGTTCACCTTGAAGTCGCACAAACCAGGTGTTGACGCCATCAGGTCCAGCTGCTCCTGTAGCAGGACACACAGAGGCAGGTGTTAGGCCAGAATAACAGGTAACATAGAGGCAGATGTTAGGCCAGAATAACAGGTAATAGGACACAGAGAGGCAGATGATAGGCCAGAATAATAGGTACTAGGACACAGAGAGGCAGATGTTAGGCCAGAACTCTGACGGTACCGTGGCTGGAGCACTTGATAACTTGTATTAGTAAGAAAGTCACGGTACCGTGGCTGGCACAACCTACGACACTAACCCTTAAGTTGGAGATGGAAACTCAACGACAATGGCCCACGATAGATCGCAACGTTTTCTTAGTTTTCATTCAGTTTCATTCTAATCTGTGGGTTGTGTTCTGGAGGATGATTGGAGAAGCTGAGTGAAGGTTTCCTCGCTGGGGAGGAATGAGAAAAGGAAGTAGAGGTTTCCCATCCAGTAGAAGATGGAAAGGTGGGGGTGGGCAGAGGTCTTCTGAAGGAGTGTGTGTGTGATGTATTGCTCCGCCATTATCCTCACGAGCCAGTATTTGTTGTCTGTCTCTCAGTCTACCATCGTCTGCTGGGTTAGTGAGTCTTACTGTCACTTTTCAAGCAAGCCCCTGAGTCGAACATTAGTGCTCTCTCTGTCATTAAGAAATGCTAACCATAAGGTTGACTTGAGCTTTTTTATATAGGTCTACTCTTAAGGCATAGTTTGTTGGTATGATCTATGTGTTTGTACAGTTTGATTAGTTACTTTTAGCTGAGGGCAGATCAGTCTTTGTAGGTTCGAGGGGTTAGGTATTGGAAATAGGTGAGGACCTTCGTCATCATTAAGGGAGGACGGGATAAGGGGCATGGATAGGTGTGAGAGGGTACACTGAGAGCAGGGGCTGAGCTGTGGATAGAGGTGAACCATGAGTAGTTTCAAATATAGGTTAGATAAGTACATGAGTGAGAGGGGCTGGATCTGAGTGGGACTTACACTTGAGGTAATAGGGCTATCAAAGCTTACTCCTGGGAAAACATTGTTTATGGGTTTGGCGAATATTGTTTAGTGGGTTTGGGTTTGATAAGGACCTGCCTAGAATGGGCCAATAGGCCTGCTGCAATGTTCCTCCTTTCTTATGTTCTCATGAGATGAAGTAGACAGCAGTGGACTAACTGACTGTTTCTTTCTCCCGCTTACGTAGCTTCATGGTTCAATTTACCTTATTTGTGGAACAGCCCTGTGTAATAAATTTTATTAATATTACATTCATCGTTACATCTTCAAGACTGATGGACTGAACACACACACTCCAGGCTGAGGGACTGATTACTTCAAATTCCTTCTCTCTATAGACTGTTCTTTGTATTGGACTGATGAAGCCACTGTGTGGCGAAACGTTTTTTCAATAAAGATTCTCATATGTTGCGTGTCTCATTCTTCAACTTGTCGGTTTAATATACCATTTATCACATTTATCACATGATAATTACCAGTGAGTGAGTGGTGCACTTAGGAGTCTGTGGAGACAAAGAACTTTGTCCTTGGAGGCAAAGAGGGGAATGTATGAGAGTATAGTTTTACCAACGCTCTTATATGGGTGTGAAGCATGGGTGATGAATGTTGCAGCGAGGAGAAGGCTGGAGGCAGTGGAGATGTCATGTCTGAGGGCAATGTGTGGTGTGAATATAATGCAGAGAATTCGTAGTTTGGAAGTTAGGAGGAGGTGCGGGATTACCAAAACTGTTGTCCAGAGGGCTGAGGAAGGGTTGTTGAGGTGGTTCGGACATGTGGAGAGAATGGAGCGAAACAGAATAACTTCAAGAGTGTATCAGTCTGTAGTGGAAGGAAGGCGGGGTAGGGGTCGGCCTAGGAAGGGTTGGAGGGAGGGGGTAAAGGAGGTTTTGTGTGCGAGGGGCTTGGACTTCCAGCAGGCATGCGTGAGCGTGTTTGGTAGGAGTGAATGGAGACAAATGGTTTTTAATACTTGACGTGCTGTTGGAGTGTGAGCAAAGTAACATTTATGAAGGGGTTCAGGGAAACCGGCAGGCCGGACTTGAGTCCTGGAGATGGGAAGTACAGTGCCTGCACTCTGAAGGAGGGGTGTTAATGTTGCAGTTTAAAAACTGTAGTGTAAAGCATCCTTCTGGCAAGACAGTGATGGAGTGAATGATGGTGAAAGTTTTTCTTTTTCTGGCCACCCTGCCTTGGTGGGAATCGGCCAGTGTACTAATAAAAAAAAATAATAAATAATTACCAGCACTTGTCTACTGAACAGTAACTTTCATTAATGATTTATTCTTTTTATTTTTTATGTATTTTATTTATTTTCCCAGTATAATTTCATTAATACTTTTTGTGCACTGTAAACTATGAAGCTTTTGTGGTGACTATTGTTGTGTCGGGAGACGAAATATCGCCCTCCGTGGCGAGAGAGAGAGAGAGAGAGAGAGAGAGAGAGAGAGAGGGAGAGAGAGGGGGGGGGGAAAGGGGTGAACATTAAAATGGTATAAAATACCGACAGGTTGTTAGGTAAGACACATATACAACAGTTAGGTATCTTTATTTCGAAACGTTTCGTCTACACAGTAGGCTTCTTCAGTCGAGTACAGAAAAGTTGATAGAAGCAGAAGGTAGGTAAGGGAGAAAGAGAGGGATGAATGGAGGGAGGAAGGAAGGAAGAAAGGTAGGAAGGAGAGGAAGCATACAATAAGAGATTAATTGGACGAGAGAAGTGTGTGCGCCAGGTGAGCAGTGAGATCACTGCTGCCTCAGGAAATACTAACTCGTGTCATACACACAAAATAATTCTCGCTGAACACTGGTCACCGAACTTGATATATTACAAAAAATCGTAAAATAAAAGGATATTGTGAGTGATTATTTAATGAATATAAAAAGTAAAGGTGAACAAGCAGTCCAACCTCTTCAATAAAAGTGAAAATCCTATTACTAGAGAAAATAAAATGATCCTAGGGATCACTGAACCTAGGGATCACTGAACCTAGGGATCATTGATCCTAGGAATCATTGATCCTAGGGATTATTGACCCTAGGGATCATCCTCAAGGATCCGCCTACTCCAGAAGGTCAGTCGACGGCATGGCATGGAGCAGAGGTAAGAGAGAGCCAGGCACTGGGCCAACAAGTGCCACACGATGACAAGGGATCCACACTCGTCATGCTGGGGCACTTGAGTAAGACACACTTGCAACACTTGAGTTACTGCCCAAACGTTTCGCCCACTCTGTAAGACTTCATCACTCGAATACAAAGATCATTACTGGAGAAAGTAGAAATGGAGTGTAGATGAATGGTTCAGAGATCCGTTGTGGGAACGTTTCGCCACACAGGGACTTCATCAGTCCTATACAAAGAATGAAGATTGAGACACTTATGCAACATATGGGAATCTTTATTCAGGAAACGTTTCGCCACACAGTGGCTTCATCAGTCCAATACAAACCAAAAGGTGCAAGGAGAGGAGGAGTTTGAGGTAATCAGTCCCTCAGCCTGGAGTCGATGTGTTCAGTCCATCAATCTTGTAAAATGTACAGCATAGGGCCGAAGACGTGGCTTATATACTGTAGTCAGGTGAGGCGAAGCAGGAGGAGGCGGGGTCATTTTACAAGATTGATGGACTGAACACATCGACTCCAGGCTGAGGGACTGATTACCTCAAACTCCTCCTCTCCTTACACCTTCTGCTTTGTATTGGACTGATGAAACTACTGTGTGGCGAAACGTTTCCTGAATAAAGATTCCCATATGTTGCATAAGTGTCTCAATCTTCAACTTGTCGGTTTTTCAAACCATCACACAAAGAAGAATGAAGAAGATCTTCAACATTCTTCTCGTTTCGTCACTGTATGGCGAAACATTTCCACAGCTAAGATACCCAAGTATTGCAGAAATGGAGTACAAATCTTGAGGTGATCAGTCCCTCAGCCATGATTGAGGAGAAACATTTCATCACTGAAGATACCCAGTATCACACATGCGTCTCGCCCATCAACATGCCCGTAATATATACATGTATATTAATATGAGAAAAGTAACATTAGAAATAAATAGTATAAAATACCGACACAATGGAAATATAAATACATAAGCAGTATAATGTGATCCTTTATGGACAACGTTTCGCCCACACAGTGAGCTTGATCTACCTGTAATAAAGTTGGTAGAATTACCGACAATATGTAAAGTAAAAGGACACAAGTGCAACTAATGTGACATTTATTGTGGCAACGTTTCGCTCTCCAGGAGCTTTATCAAGCCATGGCTTGACAAAGCTCCTGGAGAGCGAAACGTTGCCACAATAAATGTCACATTAGTTGCACTTGTGTCCTTTTACTTTACATATTGATCTACCTGGATGAAAAATACATCCAACAACTTCAACCAGATTGTTAGGTAAGACACATATGCAACAGTTAGGTATCTTTATTTGGAAACGTTTCGCCTACACAGTAGGCTTCTTCAGTCGAGTACAAAAAAGTTGATAGAAGCAGAAGATACTTGAAGACGATGTAATCAGTCCATCACCCTTGAAGTTTTGAGGTGGTCAGTCCCTCAGTCTGGAGAAGAGTATTGTTCCATAGTCTGGAACAATATGGAGTTGAAGTGACAGGATTGAGCCTTATATAGCGCCAGGAGGTGAGACGTAGGCCACTAGTAGAAGTAAGAACGCAGATGTTGGGAGGTCAGGTCCCTCTCAACATCTGCGTTCTACTAGTGACCTACATCTCACCTCCTGGTGGTATATAGGCTCAATCCTGTCACTTCAACTCCATATTGTTTCAGACTATGGAACAATACTCTTCTCCAGACTGAGGGACTGACCACCTCAAAACTTCAAGGGTGATGGACTGATTACATCGTCTTCAAGTATCTTCTGCTTCTATCAACTTTTCTGTACGCGACTGAAGAAGCCTACTGTGTAGGCGAAACGTTTCGAAATAAAGATACCTAACTGTTGCATATGTGTCTTACCTAACAACCTGTCGGTATTTTATACCATTTTAATGTTCAACTTCAACCAGAACAACGGCTTCTATAACACAGCTGCCCCTCAAGGAAGGTTCCTTGATGTTGGTGAGGGGCTCTTGATTTAGGGAACTGGATCTGTGCTCCAGTTTCTCGAATTGAGCCTGAATGCCTTCCGTATCCCCCCCCCAGGCGCTGTATAATCCTACGGGTTTAGCGCTTCCCCTTGATTATAATAATAATAATATAACATAGCTGAACCACTTGCCAAGAAACTTCTTCATCGCTGTACCACATAACATAGGAATGGAGGAACACTGCAGAAGGTCTACTCTTATACTTGTCCAGTCTATTATAAAAGCTACACAAGTTTTTAGACTCTGTCACTCTGAAGTTTGTCACATGCAGCTTTCTTCACCTGACCCAGCATTCTCATCCTATAAATATGTATGTTTCGCCCAGGTAGATCTGTTTGACTTGATGAAGCCCACTGTGTTGGCGAAACGTTGTTAGTAAAGGATCACATTATACTGCATGTGTGTTTATATTTCCAGGAAAGTGACATTTATGAAAGGATTCAGGGAAACCGGTTAGCCGGACTTGAGTCCTGGAGGTGGGAAATACAGTGCCTGTACTCTGAAGGAGGGGTGTTGAAGTTGCAGTTTTAATTGTAGTGTAGGCGACGAAGGGTGGACGAAGGACTCGAACCGTGGTCCATAAATCCTCAGTCCGACGCTCTACTGTCTAGGCTGTGTAAGAATGGTATATAATACCGACAAGATGAAATTAAGACACATGTGCAACATCTGGGTATCTTTATTGTAGACGTTTCGCCATCCAGTGGCTTTATCAATACAAATTCTAGGACATAACTTGAAGACAGTGGAACTATGTACAGAAGATGAGGTAATCAGTCCCTCAACCTAGGAGTAGGTGCGAAGAGCACCCTAGTCGTGGAGATTCTGAAGCAGAAAAAAGGAGCCTGGCGCTTATATAGTAACGTCAGGTGTAGCAGACGAGGGCATAGTCACTGGTAGGCGGGATTCCCCAGTGGAAGTAGGTCCTTCCCAAAGAGATGGGTTAGTTGTAGTAGTAGTTGTCGTAGTCGTGAAGGTTATGTACATGTCCTCAGAATTAAGATTCCATGATGTTGCAGTGTCTGACAAGTTGTGTACGAATGGTATATAATACCATCCAGTGGCTAAAGCCACTGGATGGCGAAACGTCTACAATAAAGATACCCAGATGTTGCACATGTGTCTTAATTTCACTGTCTAGGCTAGCCCATGCCTCTAGTGTAGGCACGCCAGGCAAGACAGTGATGGAATGAATGATGATGAAAGTGTTTCTTCTTTTCCTGGTCATCCTGCCTTGGTGGGAAACGGCAGATGTGTAAATAAAATATAATTGAGGCATTTCTCCAGTCAGGGAGCCAGCTATATATCAGCGGCTCAGCCTTGTATCAGCGGCTCAGCCTTGTATCAGCGGCTCAGCCTTGTATCAGCGGCTCAGACTTGTATCAGCGGCTCAGCCTTGTATCGGTCTGAATATCAAGGTTATATCAGTTACCAATCTCGTGAAACCTTTTGCACTGCTCATATAGTGTTCTGGTCGAGGATGAGATGAGTTGGTTCTGTTTCCGGGTGGAAAGTTCATTCGTCTTGCCAGTGTAAGAAAAAAGGTCTGTCTAACAGACTTTAAAGGTCACCTGACACCATATATTGTTCTCTATATTCTCCTTGACGTTTTGAAAGACGGTGAGGGGGGAAAAACAGTCCAGAGACGAACCTGCCAAGTTCTTACGTGGCACAGCGTGGCTCCCACGCCTGTGCCAGGAAGCACAGATTGCCCACCAATTTCCTCAGTAGATTCTGCTCCTTAGAGTCAGAGAATTCGGGCCGGATTCTCTCTGCAGGGACACAGTATATAGCAGCCTTATTATATTACTCGTGTACTATACTGACACGTAGGTGTTTAACACGCATGTGCAGTAGGTTAGTGTTTATATTGACGAGACATTTCGCCCGCCCAGCAGGCTGCTTCAGTCGAGATACAGAGGGAAACAATGTAAGTGCTGGAGATGTTAGATATGTACACAGATAACCCGCACTAGTTAGTAGTCTAAATCGGACGTTTCGGTCTGATTTAGACTACTAACTAGTAATGGTTCAAGTTGGACAGAAACGTCGTCATAAGGTTCTTTCTCCTATTTGTGGGTTATTTATGTAATGTTTCAGTCATGGCATTCTGCCTTTTTATTCTTTCTAGATATAGATATTATGTGAGATGAACAGTCAACCTCAAAGTTACTACTTCTCCAGGCTGAGGGACTGATCCCCTCGTATCAGCATCTCTTCTGCTGAACATAAAGATACCTAACTGTTGCATATGTGTCTTACCTAACATCTCTTCTGCTGTCTCTGTATATTGACCGAAGAAGCCTGCTGATCCACTAAAAAATCTGAAGCTCTAAAAGGTGTATTGGAGTCTCTAGTGTGGCTCTCACTCACTGATAACTGTGAAAACATAAGTAGCTCCGGTTAAATTTACACAACGGCGATAATTTAGAAAGACGGACCCAGACCCGACGTTCACCTCGTATATGTAAATAGTAAAAGCGGTAATGAAGACTATATGGAGGGAGAAATGTCAGGTGTTGCTACCAGCACAGCGCCTGAATTTTTTTTTTTTTGCTTCGTTCAACCGTCACAGAAACTCGTGGGTAAGAGGCTGCATTTTCAGTGGTCGAGGGAAAAAATCTGCCCTAGGGCATTATACGACTGGTAAGCTGTTTAGAAAGTGTTGGCTCATAGTCTCAGGACTCCGTACCAACATTTAGCTAATAGTAACTGACGCTGTAGATTTAGTGTTCAGTATTAGGCTATTAATGTTGTAGGCACTGAACACACTCCTGACAGGGTCACCACCACCTCAAATACTAGTTCTCCAAGGCTGATGGACTGATTACATCTTCAGTTTACTACGACACTTGCTGCCTCTGTATTTGACTGAAGAAGACTACTGTGAGGGCGAAATGTTTCAACAATAAAGATACCCAACTGCTGCACACGTGTCTCACTTATCAACTTGTATCTTATACCATTTTTTGACACAACCAACATCGTCAGGCGGCAGAAATCTCTAAAGGACATATTTTTACGCTTGAATTTACAGGCTAAGAGCCGTTATCCTTCCTCTGATTATTTCAAAGTTAAACTCTTTTTAAAGTGTATTACCACCGCTCAAGATGCTGCCCACGACGGGTCACTAACACTGCTAGATGAGTTGGGGCAGCAGGTTGAGGCCAGAGCTCTGTTAGTGAGCTTCAGTTCAGTGGGACAGACTCATCGCCTCTTCGATACTTAATTGGATTATTTTGGTCAAAATTCCATGACGTGTGGGCGAGGACTCTTAAAAAGGTAGCGCATGAAAGTGGTCTTGAGAGATCTGAGATAAAGACCACATGTCAGAAACCAGAGAGAGATCAGGTTAAGGACACGGACTTGATCAACAAAAGTTATCATGTAATCATATAGATATAGTTAAGTATTCATGAGAATGCCCTCAGACACTCTGGATATCCGTAAACACTTGCAGTGTTGATGATCACCTTCAGGTTTCCATAGACACTTGCAGACGTTAATATACTCCGTATTTCTAGGTCAAAATATGAAACTAAGCTTCGTTGCTTACCCGGACACACGAATCTATTACATCTGCAGCCATTGTTCAGTCATATACGAACGTGAGGTCGTAAATGAGAGAGAGAGTCTCAGTCATCCATATTTTCTACCTGGCACACTATGGGGAAGGATATCTGCTGTGTTATTGACCGTAATGCCAGAGATATCCTAGCGAGCACACTGCTCCGCAAGACACCATCCTCTTGATGAATCAGTAAGAGCGATCATTCCCATCTCGAGCCTGAAAGCATCAGATCGGCAGGAACTCCTATATGTAAGGTCGTCATTCTTGTGATAAATCCTTCTATATACAAAGTCATCATTCTTGTTATAAATCCTTCTATATACAAGGTCATCATTCTTGTTATAAATCCTTCTATATACAAGGTCATCATTCTTGTGATAAATCCTATATACAAGGTCATCATTCTTGTGAGAAATCCTTCAATATGCCAGGTCATCATTCTTGTGAGAAATCCTTCTATATACAAGGTCATCATTCTTGTGAGAAATCCTTCTATATACAAGGTCATCACTCTTGTGAGAAATCCTGCTATATATAAGGACATCATTCCTAAGAGACCAAGTCACTAGGATCATGGAAAGTCTTGGGTTACCAGAGGATACCCCAGACCGAAATAGAAGACCAATAACCGATGTTTCTTAATGGCTTCAGACGCTAGAGGATCAAAACGTCCATCAAATCTTATGCTGGGAGGGAGGGGGACAGTCCCTGGAGTCTAGGGATAGGGTGGACGAGAGGACTAGCTTTTAAAGATTTCATATCCTTGGTGCTCTCAAGAGCGTCCCTTTAAAGGGTTGGGCTTTGATGTATGGTGAAGGGCTCTTGATACAGGGACCTGGAGCGACCCTTCGCTGCCTTGGGTCAAACCGAATTGCTTTCCAATCCCACAGACGCGGTGTGATGCCTACTAGAACAGGGGGTTCCTTGAAGGTGTAGGTTCCAGTATCTCAACCACACTCAGTTTTGAAGGTGTAGGCTTCAGTAACGCACCCACAATCAGTGCTGAAGGTTTAAGCTCCACGATACTCACCGAGAGAAATATACCTTCCTGGGTATATATATCGTGCGTGGAGAGCTGAGACAGTGACGTGAACTATTGTTGATGGAATGTATCGTGACAGGACTTTGATCTCCTTCTCAACACTGTTCATCCTGTTAGGTAAATGGACACAGATGCACCTAATGTGATATTTTATTGTGGCAACGTTTCGGCTTGACAAGGCTCCTGGAGAGCGAAATGTTACCATAATAAAGTGTCAAATTAGTTCCATCTGTTTCTATTTACCGAAGATTTTGTCAGTAATTCAACCATTAATACTGTTTATCCTCCCACACAACCACCCCACGACCATTGTTTATCCTCCCTCGAGTACGTACGTACGTACGTACACACACACACACACACACACACACACACACACACACACGTCAGAAAGATGTTAGGAAGTACTTCTTCAGTCATAGAGTTGTCAGGAAGTGGAATAGTCTGGCAAGTGAAGTAGTGGAGGCAGGAACCATACATAGTTTTAAGACGAGGTATGATAAAGCTCATGGAGCAGGGAGAGGGGGGACCTAGTAGCGACCAGTGAAGAAGCGGGGCCAGGAGCTATGTATTGACCCCTGCAACCACAAATAGGTGAGTACACACACACACACACACACACACACACACACACACACACACACACA
Source organism: Cherax quadricarinatus (assembly GCF_038502225.1). NCBI lineage: Eukaryota > Metazoa > Arthropoda > Malacostraca > Decapoda > Parastacidae > Cherax > Cherax quadricarinatus. The sequence continues at coordinate 3,784,593 of NC_091347.1, read as the reverse complement.
CACACACACACACACACACACACACACACACACACACACACACACACACACACACACATGACCCAGCTGGAAAATTTTCGGAGAATAGGGGGGTTTGTAAAAAAAAGAAACCGGCCAGTGAAAGTGACCTTCAAGGCAGAATCGACTCGGAACAGGATACTGCAGGAAAAAGCACGATTAAGGGACATGCCGGGATACAGGAAGGTGTATCTCGACCGCGACAGAACACAAGACGAAAGGCGGAAACTGAGAGAGATGGTACAAAGGCGAAAGGAGGAAAGAGAGGGGATGGAGAAGACAGACAGGAGATCCCAGACACAGGAAGAAGATCAAATACAACCTCCCTCACAGCTTCCTATAGAAGCCTCCCAACCAGGTCAACCCCAGTGCAGCCAAACACTCTAAACCACAACACCCATGCCATATCCAATGCCCCCACCCACTACATTACAAACTCCACCCCCACAGCAACCACCCATAGTTCCTTATCAGGTCTCCCACTTCCCCAACCCCAATACACCTCCCAGACCACAGTCTTAGAAAAGAAGTTGAAGGTATGGTATACAAATGCAGATGGAATAACAAATAAGTATGAGGAGTGGCACGAAAGAATCAAGGAGACATCCCCAGACATAATAGCACTCACAGAAACAAAACTCACCAGAATAATAACAGATTCAATCTTTCCACCCGGATATCAAATCTTCAGGAAAGACAGAGGGAGGAGAGGGGGAGGAGGAGTTGCACTGCTCATTAAAAGCCAGTGGGGTTTTGAGAAAATGGAAGGAATGGATGGCACGGGTGAAAGGGACTAATTAGTAGGAACAATCCAGTCTGAGGGACATAAGGTGATAATTGCAGTAATGTACAACCCACCACAGAACTGCAGGAGACCAAGAGAAGAATACGATGAGAGCAACAGAGCCATGGTCGACACACTAGCCGAGGTAGCCAGGAGAGCACACGTGGGGGGAGCAAAGTTACTAGTTATGGGTGATTTCAATCACAAGGAGATTGACTGGGAAAACCTGGAGCCCCATGGGGGTTCCGAAACATGGAGAGCCAAGATGATGGATGTAGTACTGGAAAACCTCATGCATCAACATGTTAGAGACACTACCAGAGAGAGAGGAGAAGATGAACCAGCAAGACTGGACCTTGTATTCACCTTGAGTAGTTCAGACATCGAGGATATCTTGTATGAAAGGCCCCTGGGAGCTAGTGATCATGTGGTTCTGTGCTTCGACTACATAGTTGAGCTCCAAGTGGAGAGAGTAGCAGGAATATGATGGGAAAAACCAAACTACAAAAGGGGGAACTACTCAGGCATGAGGAACTTCCTTCAAAACATTCAGTGGGAGAGGGAACTGACAGGAGAACCAGTACAAGAAATGATGGACTATGTGGCAACAAAATGCAAGGAGGCAGAGGAGAGGTTTGTTCCCAAGGGAAACAGAAATAATGGGAAGAACAGAACGAGTCCTTGGTTCACCCAAAGGTGTAGGGAGGCAAAAACTAGGTGTACTAGAGAATGGAAAAGGTACAGAAGACAGAGAACTCAGGAAAATAAAGAGATTAGCCGAAGAGCCAGAAATGAATATGCACAGATAAGAAGGGAGGCTCAGCGACAATATGAAAATGACATAGCATCGAAAGTCAAGACTGACCCGAAGCTGTTGTACAGCCACATCAGGAGGAAAACAACAGTCAAGGACCAGGTAATCAGACTGAGGAAGGGTGATGGGGAATTCACAAGCAACGACCGAGAGGTATGTCAGGAGCTCAACACGAGATTTAAAGAAGTATTTACAGTGGAAACCAGTAGGACTCCAGGAAATCAGAACAGGGGGGTACACCAGCAAGTGCTGGATGAGGTACATATAACCAAGGAGGAAGTGAAGAAGCTGCTATGCGAACTTGACACCTCAAAGGCGGTGGGACCAGACAACATCTCTCCGTGGGTCCTTAAAGAGGGAGCAGAGATATTGTGTGTGCCATTAACAAAGATCTTCAACACATCATTTGAAACTGGGCAACTCCCTGAGGTATGGAAGATGGCAAATGTAGTCCCAATTTTTAAAAAGGGAGACAGACATGAGGCACTAAACTACAGACCTGTATCACTAACGTGTATAGTATGCAAGGTCATGGAGAAGATCATCAGGAGGAGAGTGGTGGAGCACCTGGAAAGAAACAAGTGTATAATTGACAACCAGTATGGTTTCAGGGAAGGAAAATCCTGTGTCACAAACCTACTAGAGTTTTATGACAAGGTGACAGAAGTAAGACAAGAGAGAGAGGGGTGGATCGACTGCATTTTTTTGGACTGCAAAAGGGCCTTCGACACAGTTCCTCACAAGAGGTTACTGAAAAAGCTAGAAGATCAGGCACACATAACAGGAAAGGCACTGCAATGGATCAGAGAATACCTGACAGGGAGGCAACAACGAGTCATGGTACGTGACGAGGTGTCAGAGTGGGCGCTTGTGACAAGCGGGGTTCCACAGGGGTCAGTCCTAGGACCTGTGCTGTTCTTGGTATATGTGAACGACATAACGGAAGGGATAGACTCAGAAGTGTCCTTGTTTGCAGATGATGTGAAGTTAATGAGAAGAATCAAATCGGATGAGGATCAGGCAGGACTACAAAGAGACCTGGACAGGCTGCAAGCCTGGTCCAGCAACTGGCTCCTTGAGTTTAACCCTGCCAAATGCAAAGTCATGAAGATTGGGGAAGGGCAAAGAAGACCGCAGACACAATATAGTTTAGATGGCCAAAGACTGCAAACCTCACTCAAGGAAAAAGATCTGGGGGTGAGTATAACACCGAGCATATCTCCTGAGGCGCACATAAATCAGATAACTGCTGCAGCATACGGGCGCCTGGCAAACCTACGGATAGCGTTCCGATACCTCAGTAAGGAGTCGTTCAAGACCCTGTATACCATTTACGTCAGGCCCATACTGGAGTATGCAGCACCAGTTTGGAATCCACACCTAGTCAAGCACGTCAAGAAATTAGAGAAAGTGCAAAGGTTTGCAACAAGACTAGTCCCAGAGCTACGGGGATTGTCCTACGAAGAAAGGTTGAGGGAAATCGGCCTGACGACACTGGAGGCCAGGAGGGTCAGGGGAGACATGATAACGACATATAAAATACTGCGCGGAATAGACAAGGTGGACAAAGACAGGATGTTCCAGAGATGGGACACAGACACAAGAGGTCACAATTGGAAGTTGAAGACTCAGATGAATCGAAGGGATGTTAGGAAGTATTTCTTCAGTCATAGAGTAGTCAAGTCATGGAATAGTCTAGAAAGTGAAGTAGTGGAGGCGGGAACCATACATAGTTTTAAGGCGAGGTATGATAAAGCTCATGTAGCAGGGAGAGAGAGGACCTAGTAGCAATCAGTGAAGAGGCGGGGCCAGGAGCTATGAATCGACCCCTGCAACCACAAATAGGTGAGTACAAATAGGTGAGTACACACTATGACTTACTAAATCCTCATTAGATTGCTAAGAGAAAGAATCTGTGTTGAAATAGTCTTAAACAGTGATTATCTGACATAGATCTTCCTCCTAAACTCTGTTGATCGCTGAGGTTTGTTGTAATTGACTAAATTTTATTTATCGAGGACAATCTAAACGAACTTAACTTAAATCAAGTAGATTGAGAAATTTGTTGTAAATCGTAGGTGAGAAATCCATGTGTAACTTGCTAGGATGAGTTGCACAAGTTGTCTTCAGGGGTCGAGTCTCAGCTCCTGGCTCCGCCTCTTAAGCCACATTCGTAGGCACGTATGGTTCCTAGCCTCGTGGGCCCTATCGTACCTACTCTTGAAACTATGTACTGAGTTTTCCTCTTCACTTCGTCATCTCGGTCGATCCATTGACTGAGACTGAAAAGAAATATTTCCTAACATCCCAGTGACTCGTGTGTGTCTTCAGTCACTATGACCTCTCACTGCTGTGCTTCTCATTTCCGAAGGTCTGTCCCTATCTGCCACTCAGGGGAAGTTCCTTGACGTTGGTGAGGGGCTGTTGATCCGAGGAATTGGATCTGTGCTCCAGTTCCCTGAATTGAGTCTGAATGCCTTCCACCCCCCCCCCCCCACAGGCTCTGTATAATCCTTACGAGTTTATCGCTCCCCCATGATAATATTAATGTTCCTATCTGCTGTGTCAAAGCCTCTTTGTATCTTGTATGTCGTAATCCTGTCTCCTTTAATTCTTCTTTCTTCTATAGTCTTAAAGTTCAGTACTTTTAGCCTCCCTTCATAACTTAATCCCCTCGGGTCAGGGACTAGTCTTGTTACAAATCTTTGGATCTTTTCTAGTTTTCGTATATGCTTGATCAGGTTGGGGCTCCAAGTTGGTGCTGCCGCCTACATGATGGGCTTAACATATGCTATGTAAAGTATCCTAAAGAAATCTTTATTGAGACTTCTGAAGGTAATCATGGCATTAGCTATCCTCGCATATGCTACGGATGTTATTGCATTAATGAACATTTCTGGTGATGTGTTGGGTGTGATGTGCACTCCAGGATCTCCCTCCCCCCTCTCTCTCCTTGAATGATATCTGTAGTTCATGACCTTCCACGTGCTGGGGTTAAACTCCAGTAACCACTTAGGGGTGAGCATAGTGCCGAACTTATCACCAGAGGTGCATCAACGGAATAGCCTGAGCATGGCATGCTTGCCTGGAGAATCGGAAATAGCTTTCACGAATCTCAAAAAAAAGTTATTGAAAACTCAATGCAAAATATGTCAGGAGCACACAGAAAAGACGCAGCACCAGCATAGAACCCACACCTGATTAAGCCTGTTCCAGGGGCACTGAGAACGTACAATGAGGAAAGATTGTAGGAAGTGAATTTAACAGTATTAAAAATTAGAGTACCCAGAGGAGACATGGTAACTACATACAACATACCGAAAACGATTTGACAGGACGGGCACGGCGAGACAAGTGGACACAAGAGCACAGTAGCAAGATAAACACACACACACGAATCCTAGGAACGTCAGGGAATATTTAGGTCTATATTCACTTAATATTTAGGTCAATATTCACTTAATATTTAGGTCAATATTCACTTCATATTTAGGTTAATATACACTTAATGTGCTGGCACAATGTGGGTTCAGTAAATCATTCAATAACAACATAAGACATATTTTGTGGCTGAACCAAGAAAACTTATATGTCCAAAAATCCCAACCTGACCCAGCCTGACCCAGCCTGACCTAGGCTGACCTAGCCTGACCTAGCCTGACCCAGCCTGACCCAGCCTGACCTAGGCTGACCTAGCCTGACCCAGCCTGACCCAGCCTGACCTAGGCTGACCTAGCCTGACCTAGCCTGACCCAGCCTGACCCAGCCTCACCCAGCTTGACCCAGCCTAACCCAGCCTAACCCAGCCTGACCCAGCCTGACCAAGCCTGACCTAGCCTGACCCAGCCTGACCTAGCCCCATCAAGCCCAGCCTATCTAGCTTACAGAGTTAAATTCTGTAGGTTAGGTTTGTTTTTTGGTTAAAGTTAAAAATCCCCAAAGCCCTGAAGTATAAGCGTCTTCACTGCTCAGCTCGTCTAATATTGCAGAGTTTACTAACTTAACAACCTAGTAACTAAAGTAACACAGCCCCAAAAACAGTGTTGCTAGCAATACACGATGTGTATTGCACAACGTACTTGTTATTACACTGTGTTAACTCACAGTTAATAACCTAACTGTAGCAAGACGCTAAGATCATTATTCATCAGTGTATCGTCAACCTCTAGGCGGTCAGGAAGTGGAATGATTTGCACCACCAAGTTGTTAGGGCAGGTTTCATGCATACCAGGAGTCAACCTGCAGACTCTCCCCAGGAGTCCATGCTCATCCTCCCGCCACCCCTTGGTCCAAGCCCGCATGTGGATGACCTGATCAACCATGATGTGGGTGCTATCCACACAAAGTCCTGCATATGCACCACAGCTCGGCTGATCAGGGACTGACTTGAGGAAACTAGTGCAGTTCCTTATTGAAGACGGCCAAGGGTCTGGTAATTCCCCGTATGAATAATGGGACGTTAGTATCAAGAGTAGGTACGACAGGACTTGAGGGAAAATCAAGGGAAATCGAGCAAGAGGCATTGGCGGGAGCTGAGACTCGACCCCCAGAAAACAGTAACAGGTGAGTACAAGTAGACTGACCTGAGTAGTGTACCAGCCTAGGAAGATAGGGAGGACGGAGATGAAGACAGGTGTCACCCAGGCAACAGCAAGCATCAGGGTGACAGTGTTGCCTGTCATCCGTAGCGGGTAGTCCAGTGGCTGTACGATGGCAGTGTACCTGGGGGGGTAGACACAGTAGATCAGTGTACCTGGGGGAGAGACAGATCAGTGTATCTGGTGAGAGACAGTAGATCAATGTATCTGGGGAGAAAGAGTCGATCAGTGTATCTGGGGGAGAGACAGTAAATCAGTGTACCTGGGGAGAGACAGATCAGTGTATCTGGGGGAAAGACATAATTGAACAGGGGAGAGAGAGTAGATCAGTGTGCCTGGAGGAGAGACTGTAAATCAGTGTGCCTGGAGAAGAGACAGTAGATCAGTGTGCCTGGAGGAGAGACTGTAAATCAGTGTGCCTGGAGAAGAGACAGTAGATCAGTGTGCCTGGAGGAGAGACAGTAGATCAGAGTGCCTGGAGGAGAGACTGTAGATCAGTGTGCCTGGAGGAGAGACAGTAGATCAGTGTACCTGGAGAAGAGACAGTAGATCAGTGTGCCTGGAGAAGAGACAGTAGATCAGTGTGCCTGGAGGAGAGACAGTAGATCAGTGTGCCTGGAGAAGAGACAGTAGATCAGTGTGCCTGGAGAAGAGACAGTAGATCAGTGTGCCTGGAGAAGAGACAGTAGATCAGTGTGCCTGGAGAAGAGACAGTAGATCAGTGTACCTGGAGGAGAGACAGTAGATCAGTGTGCCTGGAGAAGAGAGAGTAGATCAGTGTGCCTGGAGAAGAGACAGTAGATCAGTGTGCCTGGAGGAGAGACAGTAGATCAGTGTGCCTGGAGAAGAGACAGTAGATCAGTGTGCCTGGAGGAGAGACAGTAAATCAGTGTGCCTGGAGGAGAGACTGTAAATCAGTGTGCCTGGAGGAGAGACAGTAGATCAGTGTGCCTGGAGGAGAGACAGTAGATCAGTGTACCTGGAGAAGAGACAGAAGATCAGTGTGCCTGGAGGAGAGACAGTAGATCAGTGTGCCTGGAGGAGAGACAGTAGATCAGTGTGCCTGGAGGAGAGACTGTAAATCAGTGTGCCTGGAGGAGAGACTGTAAATCAGTGTGCCTGGAGGAGAGACAGTAGATCAGTGTGCCTGGAGGAGAGACAGTAGATCAGTGTGCCTGGAGGAGAGACAGTAGATCAGTGTGCCTGGAGGAGAGACTGTAAATCAGTGTGCCTGGAGGAGAGACAGTAGATCAGTGTGCCTGGAGGAGAGACAGTAGATCAGTGTGCCTGGAGGAGAGACAGTAGATCAGTGTGCCTGGAGGAGAGACTGTAAATCAGTGTGCCTGGAGGAGAGACAGTAGATCAGTGTGCCTGGAGGAGAGACAGTAGATCAGTGTGCCTGGAGGAGAGACAGTAGATCAGTGTGCCTGGAGGAGAGACTGTAAATCAGTGTGCCTGGAGGAGAGACAGTAGATCAGTGTGCCTGGAGGAGAGACTGTAGATCAGTGTGCCTGGAGGAGAGACTGGAAATCAGTGTACCTGGAGGAGAGACAGTAGATCAGTGTGCCTGGAGGAGAGACTGTAAATCAGTGTGCCTGGAGGAGAGACAGTAGATCAGTGTGCCTGGAGGAGAGACTGTAGATCAGTGTGCCTGGAGGAGAGACTGTAAATCAGTGTACCTGGAGGAGAGACAGTAGATCAGTGTGCCTGTAATCAGTGTACCTGGAGAAGAGACTGTAGATCAGTGTGCCTGGAGGAGAGACAGTAGATCAGTGTGCCTGGAGGAGAGACAGTAGATCAGTGTGCCTGGAGGAGAGACAGTAGATCAGTGTGCCTGGAGGAGAGAGTAAATCAGTGTACCTGTAGATCAGTGTGCCTGGAGGAGAGACAGTAGATCAGTGTGCCTGGAGGAGAGACAGTAGATCAGTGTGCCTGGAGGAGAGACAGTAGATCAGTGTGCCTGGAGGAGAGACTGTAATCAGTGTGCCTGGAGGAGAGACAGTAGATCAGTGTGCCTGGAGGAGAGACAGTAGATCAGTGTGCCTGGAGGAGAGACAGTAGATCAGTGTGCCTGGAGGAGAGACTGTAAATCAGTGTGCCTGGAGGAGAGACAGTAGATCAGTGTGCCTGGAGGAGAGACAGTAGATCAGTGTGCCTGGAGGAGAGACTGTAAATCAGTGTGCCTGGAGGAGAGACAGTAGATCAGTGTGCCTGGAGGAGAGACAGTAGATCAGTGTGCCTGGAGGAGAGACAGTAGATCAGTGTGCCTGGAGGAGAGACTGTAGATCAGTGTGCCTGGAGGAGAGACAGTAGATCAGTGTGCCTGGAGGAGAGACAGTAGATCAGTGTGCCTGGAGGAGAGACTGTAAATCAGTGTGCCTGGAGGAGAGACAGTAGATCAGTGTGCCTGGAGGAGAGACAGTAGATCAGTGTACCTGGAGGAGAGACAGTAGATCAGTGTACCTGGAGGAGAGACAGTAGATCAGTGTACCTGGAGGAGAGACTGTAGATCAGTGTACCTGGAGGAGAGACAGTAGATCAGTGTACCTGGAGGAGAGACAGTAGATCAGTGTGCCTGGAGGAGAGACAGTAGATCAGTGTGCCTGGAGGAGAGACTGTAGATCAGTGTACCTGGAGGAGAGACAGTAGATCAGTGTGCCTGGAGGAGAGACAGTAGATCAGTGTGCCTGGAGGAGAGACTGTAGATCAGTGTACCTGGAGGAGAGACAGTAGATCAGTGTGCCTGGAGGAGAGACAGTAGATCAGTGTGCCTGGAGGAGAGACTGTAGATCAGTGTACCTGGAGGAGAGACAGTAGATCAGTGTGCCTGGAGGAGAGACAGTAGATCAGTGTGCCTGGAGGAGAGACAGTAGATCAGTGTGCCTGGAGGAGAGACAGTAGATCAGTGTACCTGGAGGAGAGACAGTAGATCAGTGTACCTGGGGGAGAGACAGTAGATCAGTGTACCTGGAGGAGAGACTGTAGATCAGTGTACCTGGAGGAGAGACAGTAGATCAGTGTGCCTGGAGGAGAGACAGTAGATCAGTGTACCTGGAGGAGAGACAGTAGATCAGTGTGCCTGGAGGAGAGACAGTAGATCAGTGTACCTGGAGGAGAGACAGTAGATCAGTGTACCTGGGGGAGAGACAGTAGATCAGTGTACCTGGAGGAGAGACTGTAGATCAGTGTACCTGGAGGAGAGACAGTAGATCAGTGTGCCTGGAGGAGAGACAGTAGATCAGTGTACCTGGAGGAGAGACAGTAGATCAGTGTGCCTGGAGGAGAGACAGTAGATCAGTGTACCTGGAGGAGAGACAGTAGATCAGTGTGCCTGGAGGAGAGACAGTAGATCAGTGTGCCTGGAGGAGAGACAGTAGATCAGTGTACCTGGAGGAGAGACAGTAGATCAGTGTACCTGGGGGAGAGACAGTAGATCAGTGTACCTGGAGGAGAGACTGTAGATCAGTGTACCTGGGGGAGAGACAGTAGATCAGTGTACCTGGAGGAGAGACAGTAGATCAGTGTACCTGGAGGAGAGACAGTAGATCAGTGTGCCTGGAGGAGAGACAGTAGATCAGTGTGCCTGGAGGAGAGACAGTAGATCAGTGTACCTGGAGGAGAGACAGATCAGTGTACCTGGAGGAGAGACAGATCAGTGTACCTGGAGGAGAGACAGTAGATCAGTGTACCTGGAGGAGAGACAGTAGATCAGTGTGCCTGGAGGAGAGACAGATCAGTGTACCTGGAGGAGAGACAGTAGATCAGTGTACCTGGAGGAGAGACAGTAGATCAGTGTGCCTGGAGGAGAGACAGTAGATCAGTGTGCCTGGAGGAGAGACTGTAGATCAGTGTACCTGGGGGAGAGACAGTAGATCAGTGTACCTGGGGGAGAGACTGTAGATCAGTGTGCCTGGAGGAGAGACAGTAGATCAGTGTGCCTGGAGGAGAGACAGTAGATCAGTGTGCCTGGAGGAGAGACAGTAGATCAGTGTACCTGGAGGAGAGACTGTAAATCAGTGTGCCTGGAGGAGAGACAGTAGATCAGTGTACCTGGAGGAGAGACAGTAGATCAGTGTGCCTGGAGGAGAGACTGTAGATCAGTGTACCTGGAGGAGAGACAGTAGATCAGTGTACCTGGGGGAGAGACTGTAGATCAGTGTACCTGGAGGAGAGACTGTAGATCAGTGTGCCTGGAGGAGAGACTGTAGATCAGTGTACCTGGAGGAGAGACAGTAGATCAGTGTACCTGGAGGAGAGACAGTAGATCAGTGTACCTGGGGGAGAGACTGTAGATCAGTGTACCTGGAGGAGAGACAGTAGATCAGTGTACCTGGGGGAGAGACTGTAGATCAGTGTACCTGGAGGAGAGACTGTAGATCAGTGTGCCTGGAGGAGAGACTGTAGATCAGTGTACCTGGAGGAGAGACAGTAGATCAGTGTACCTGGAGGAGAGACAGTAGATCAGTGTACCTGGGGGAGAGACTGTAGATCAGTGTACCTGGAGGAGAGACTGTAGATCAGTGTACCTGGAGGAGAGACAGTAGATCAGTGTACCTGGGGGAGAGACTGTAGATCAGTGTACCTGGAGGAGAGACTGTAGATCAGTGTGCCTGGAGGAGAGACTGTAGATCAGTGTACCTGGAGGAGAGACAGTAGATCAGTGTACCTGGAGGAGAGACAGTAGATCAGTGTACCTGGGGGAGAGACTGTAGATCAGTGTACCTGGAGGAGAGACTGTAGATCAGTGTACCTGGAGGAGAGACAGTAGATCAGTGTACCTGGGGGAGAGACTGTAGATCAGTGTACCTGGAGGAGAGACTGTAGATCAGTGTGCCTGGAGGAGAGACAGTAGATCAGTGTACCTGGAGGAGAGACAGTAGATCAGTGTACCTGGGGGAGAGACTGTAGATCAGTGTACCTGGAGGAGAGACTGTAGATCAGTGTACCTGGAGGAGAGACAGTAGATCAGTGTACCTGGGGGAGAGACTGTAGATCAGTGTACCTGGAGGAGAGACTGTAAATCAGTGTACCTGGAGGAGAGACTGTAGATCAGTGTGCCTGGAGGAGAGACTGTAGATCAGTGTACCTGGAGGAGAGACTGTAGATCAGTGTACCTGGGGGAGAGACAGTAGATCAGTGTACCTGGAGGAGAGACTGTAGATCAGTGTGCCTGGAGGAGAGACAGTAGATCAGTGTGCCTGGAGGAGAGACAGTAGATCAGTGTGCCTGGAGGAGAGACTGTAGATCAGTGTGCCTGGAGGAGAGACAGTAGATCAGTGTGCCTGGAGGAGAGACTGTAGATCAGTGTACCTGGAGGAGAGACTGTAGATCAGTGTGCCTGGAGGAGAGACTGTAGATCAGTGTGCCTGGAGGAGAGACAGTAGATCAGTGTGCCTGGAGGAGAGACAGTAGATCAGTGTGCCTGGAGGAGAGACTGTAGATCAGTGTGCCTGGAGGAGAGACTGTAGATCAGTGTACCTGGAGGAGAGACTGTAGATCAGTGTGCCTGGAGGAGAGACTGTAGATCAGTGTGCCTGGAGGAGAGACAGTAGATCAGTGTGCCTGGAGGAGAGACAGTAGATCAGTGTACCTGGAGGAGAGACTGTAGATCAGTGTGCCTGGAGGAGAGACTGTAGATCAGTGTACCTGGAGGAGAGACTGTAGATCAGTGTACCTGGAGGAGAGACTGTAGATCAGTGTGTCTGGAGGAGAGACTGTAGATCAGTGTACCTGGAGGAGAGACTGTAAATCAGTGTACCTGGAGGAGAGACTGTAGATCAGTGTGCCTGGAGGAGAGACTGTAGATCAGTGTGCCTGGAGGAGAGACTGTAAATCAGTGTACCTGGAGGAGAGACAGTAGATCAGTGTACCTGGAGGAGAGACTGTAAATCAGTGTACCTGGAGGAGAGACTGTAGATCAGTGTACCTGGGGGAGAGACAGTAGATCAGTGTACCTGGAGGAGAGACTGTAGATCAGTGTACCTGGAGGAGAGACAGTAGATCAGTGTACCTGGAGGAGAGACAGTAGATCAGTGTACCTGGAGGAGAGACAGTAGATCAGTGTACCTGGAGGAGAGACAGTAGATCAGTGTACCTGGAGGAGAGACTGTAAATCAGTGTACCTGGAGGAGAGACTGTAGATCAGTGTACCTGGGGGAGAGACAGTAGATCAGTGTACCTGGAGGAGAGACAGTAGATCAGTGTACCTGGGGAGAGAAACAGATCAGGATTTTTGCCGACACTGTAAACAGCAGAATAATAGTCTATATCTTTCTGTAGGTAAAGTTTGATTCCGATCTGAAGAGGCATTCTCTAGTTATCACAAGGAAACCTTAAACAAAAGAAAAAATATCTCGCTTAAAGTTAATCCTTACAGGGGATAACTGTGGCCTGGTAGGCAACACTCGAGGGTCCGTGGTTAAATCGCTGGCAAGGGTGGAAATATTGGGCTTGTTTCCTTAAGACATCTGCCGTCCCGGTTCACCTAGCAGTATGTACCTGAGTACTAGTTAACTGGTGTGGGTGGCATCCTGGGGGACAAGACTGAAGGACCACAATGGAAATAAGACAGACAGTCCTTGTACCATTCTTGTACTACTACTACCACCACTACTACCACCACTACTACCACCACCTCTTCCTGCCTATATATAGCCGTCCTGCTCCACTTCTGGTTAGTGTGACTTTGTAAATGGTCCAAGTCGGACCGAAACGTCGTCGTAAGCTTCTCTCTTTTATGTGCGGGTTATTTGTGTATCCTTGATACCACACTGACTTTCTTAGGTTATCCGGGTTATAAATCCGAACAAAATCTGATGTGTCTTACTAAGTATTGCAGCATCCGCAACAACAGATGAAGAACCAAACAGATGTAATATACGGGAAGTCACTCAGCAGATTACAAGAGGCGGAAATACACCCTTTTCATTTTTTCATTTCTAATTCTCATTATGGAACGTCTTCGTCATAGTTGAAATTCTTCACGTATCGTGGAGACGTGAGGACGTCATGGAGACGTGAGGACGATGGAGTTTGCAAAAGTGATCTCGGGAATTTTGTGTCTTGTCAGAGACGGTCATTTTTTTTCTTTCGTAAGAGTCTGAAATTTTTGAGTTTATAAGCGGTGTTGATGGTGTTATCATAATGTTGGTAGTTAATGAAGTACTATTGTGTTGATGGTGGTATCATCAATATTGGTAGTTAATGAATTCAGTTGTGTTGATGGTGTTATCAGTGTTGATAATTACTGAAGGACAGCTGTGTTGATGGTGTTGCCAACATCAGTGTTGGTAGTTACAGGAGCAGATCTATGTTGCTGGTGTTCCCATCTTCAGTGTAATTACAGAAAAGAGCTATGCTTGTGATATGTCTTACGTGTTTGTAATTATACTCTATCTCTCTCTCTCTCTCTCTCTCTCTCTCTCTCTCTCTCTCTCTCTCTCTCTTTCGTAGCTTACCACTGCTTCAGTGTGGAAATGATGCTTGTGCTGCTACTGGTTCCCTTCTCTTCACTTGTAAAATTTCTTATTGGATGTTATATATGTTTACACCACTCTGGTGGTGAGTCAGAATGTCTACTGCTGTTTTTGCGAGTTTTATCTCACAAGGATCTTATATAAGATTCATATTTGTCTCGTGGATGGTTGCAGGATATTCCTGTCATGAAACCTTTCTGTGTAGAGCTGCTCTCTAGATGATGACATGTGCACTCTCACAGTGCGGGCACACAGAATTTAAGTGCTTACCATTGTAATTGGGACTTTGCTTTGGATTTACGACCTGTATGTGTCCACCTTCGAGTGTTTGATGGTTGTTACTGCTGTCCCACGTTTGTTCTCATTGGTCGAGCTGTTGACTACTGTTTGTCAGTGTTGTGTCTGTTGGCCAGGATATTTAGCGTGTCGTGGTTATTTGGATCCGTTAACTCCATACACAGCATATTTACCACACATGTTCCCCACAGTGTACATAGCGTATAGAAGGAATAACAGTAAAACGTGTAATTGCAAATTACCACAGTGAAAACAGGAAATAAAACATGAGGGCTTTAATGTGGTGCTTACACAGACATCTTCAGAAGAACAGGAAGAGTCGACACCTTAATGTCACCTCATTCAGAGGTGACACACCTCACACAAACAGGTCGCGTTGAAGTGTTTGAGAAGTGAGGGAGAACACTGAGTTGTGTTCACTAATAAGTATTATTTACTTCATAATGTATTTTAATGCATGCATATATTCCCTGGTGTAATAAACCTTGTCTAAGACTAGTGTTGATATTCACAGTTGATGTTTTACCTTCCTCAGCATATTTTGATTCTTTATTAAGAACTCAGGTTCACCCTAGTTGGTAAAACATGGTTAATCCTTTTATTTCAGCCTTTATACACATTGTGATGCACATTGTTGTATCCATTACATTAACACAGGAATAAATATGTAGTAACCACGACTCTTCAACACCATGGATGTGTTAAGTGGTTACGAAGAGACCACTTGCTGTCTGCAAAAGGAAAATCTACAAATTCCCCCAAATCAGTTCCTGATCAGCCTGATGCATAAGTGGGATTGCGAGCGATGGACACCAGTAGTCCGACCTATTCGGCCAGCCAACAGTAAGTCTGGTCTGGGACCGGACCGCGGGGGCGCTGACCTCTGGAAGCGATTACAATTAACCTACAGGATATAGGTTTCTCTCTCTCTCTCTCTCTCTCTCTCTCTCTCTCTCTCTCTCTCTCTCTCTCTCTCTCTCTCTCTCTCTCTCTCTCTCTCTCTCTCTCTCTCTGTCACTCTCTCTCTGTCACTCTCTCTCTCTCTCTCTCTCTCTCCTCCCCTCTTTCTGCTTCACACACACTTCTTGCCACTATTCATCTCTCCTCACCTTCGCGTTTATAATCAATTTTCCCGTCTCACAAAGTAACATTATAATCTTAATCGTCTGCTTCATGCCCTCGTTAACCTCCAACGAGAGACTAAATGCTTCATCCACGTATTCATTATCTAACGCAGTTCCTTCGTTGAACAATACACTTCTCTCGGCATTTCTCCCCACAATGTAAAATAAAAATATTTTAAAGCTTTTTGAAAACGAGTCGCTGTTGGCGAATTTGTTTTTCCCTAAAGTTGAGCAAATGGTTTTCAATTTAACGCTAGATAACCTGTTCGTGGACACATGCGAATCCAGATTGAGTGTTATGGTTCGTGTGATACAGCCGCCTCTGCCTCCCGAGGGGGACACACACATGCGGATTTAGTGTTACGGTTCGTGAGGGACAAACCCGGATGGAGTGTCGGGGAGGGTTCGTGACGCCTCCTGGAGGAGGGTGTGAGGACAGTGTTGTACATTGTGTAGTGAAAGTCTCCTCCAGGCGCAGAGTTATGTCTGTGCAGGGAAGACACACGACCGGATATTGCACTTCCTGCCAGACAATATTTTGCAACAGAATGTGACGCAAGACAATGCTGAATAGGTAAAATCATTCCGAATCTAAAGAAAATATATATTTCGTTGTGTCTGTTTATTAAATTATTGTAAACTTATCTAAAATATATTTAGTTGGATTAGGGTAAATTAAATTGCGTTTGTTATAAAAAGGTTAGGTAAGTTTTCTAATTTTTTTTGGTACAAAATTATTAATTTTTACGTTAACATAAATGAGAAAAATATATCTTTAAACGTATAAGAGAAATTTTTAGAAAGGATTTAATTTTAAATGAGTTTGTGCTAACTGACCAATTTTACCCATTCGGCACGACATATATATATATATATTTATTATTATTAGTACACTGGCCGATTCCCACCAAGGCAGGGTGGCCCGAAAAAGAAAAACTTTCACCATCATTCACTCCATCACTGTCTTTACACTACAGTTTTTAAACTGCAACATTAACACCCCTCCTTCAGAGTGCAGGCACTGTACTTCCCAGCTCCAGGACTCAAGTCCGGCCTGCCGGTTTCCCTGAACCCCTTCATAAATGTTACTTTGCTCACACTCCAACAGCACGTCAAGTATTAAAAACCATTTGTCTCCATTCACTCCTATCAAACACGCTCACGCATGCCTGCTGGAAGTCCAAGCCCCTCGCACACAAAACCTCCTTTACCCCCTCCCTCCAACCTTTCCTAGGCCGACCCCTACCCCGCCTTCCTT
>NC_091347.1:3755725-3763225 GCF_038502225.1 Cherax quadricarinatus | reverse complement strand
CTCGTACGGTTGAACTTTTATATCCTGCATTCTTAAAACAACACCTTAGAGAATGGTTGTAAACTAACCTGATAATCTGGAGATGATGTGCCAAGAAATCTGCACTACTGTTGTGACCTACACTGTTGTGACTATTGTGACCTACACTATTGTAATATACACTGGGACCTACACTGTTGTGACTACTGTGACCTACACTATTGTAATATACACTGGGACCTACACTGTTGTAACATATACTGTGACCTACACTGTTGTGACATACATTGTGACCTACACTGTTGTGATATACTGTGACCCACACTGTTGTGACCACTGTGACCTATACCGACCTACACTGTTGACATACACTGTGGCCTACACCGTTGTGACCACTGTAGTATACACTGTGACCTATACTATTATGACATACACTGTGACTTACACTGTTAATATACACTGTGACCTACACTGTTGATATACACTGTGACCTACATTGTTGACATACACTGCTGTGACTTACATTGTTTTCACATACACTGTGACCTACATTGTTGTGACCTACACTGTAACATACACAAGGCTAGTTCCGGAGCTGAGGGAAATGTCCTACAGAGAAATGTTGAGGGAAATCAGACTGATGACACTGGAGGACAGGAGGGTTAGGGGAGACATGATAACAACATACAAAATAATGCGTGGAATAAACAAGGTGGACAGACAGGATGTTCCAGAGAGGGGACACAGAAACAAGGGGTCACAATTGGAAGCTGAAGACCAAGACGAGTCACATGGATGTTAGGAAGTATTTCTTCAGTTACCGAGTCGTCAGGAAGGGGAATAGTCTGGGAAGTGATGTAGTGGAGGCAGGAACCATACATAGCTTTAAGACGGGGTATGACAAAGCTCAGGAAGCAGGGAGAAAGAGATAGGACCTAGTAGCGATCAGTAAAGAGGCGGGGGCCAGGAACTGAGTCTCGACCCCTGCAACCACAGTTAGGTGAGTACAATTAAGTGAGTATGTGACCTACACTATTGTGACATTGTTGTGACATACACTGTTGACATACTGTGACCTACACTGACATACTGTTATGACATACACTATGACCTACACTGTTGACATACTGTGACCTACACAGTTGACATACTGTGACCTACACAGTTGACATACTGTTGCGACATACACTGTGACCTACACTGTTGTGACAGTGTGACCAATGTGACCTACACTGTTGACATACACTGTGACCTACACTGTTGTGACCAATGTGACCTACACTGTTGACATACACTGTGACCACTGTTGTGGCCTACATTGTTGTGATCTACACTGTGACCTACTGTTGTGACCTGTTGTGATCTACACTGTGATCTGTTCTGACCACTGTGACATACACTGTGACCTACACTGTTGTGACACACTGTGACCTGTTGTAACCTATACTGTTGTGACCTACACTGACTTACACTGTTGTGACCACTGTTGTGACCTACTGTTGTGACCTGTTGTGGCCTACACTGTTGACCTGTTGTGACCACTGTTGTGACCTGTTGTGACCTACACTGTTGTGACCTGTTGTGACCTACACTGTTGTGACCTACACTGTTGTGACCTACACTGTTGTGACCTACATTGGTACATTGCTTGATGCAGGAATTCTATTACACCTCCAATATTGGAAAAGATCCAAGATATGTTTCTTTTACAGACCTCTTCCCTGACCCACCCTGATGACGCATGGTAACCCACCTTCTTCCCTGACCCACCCTGATGACGCATGGTAACCCACCTTCTTCCCTGACCCACCCTGATGACGCATGGTAACCCACCTTCTTCCCTGACCCACCCTGATGACGCATGGTAACCCACCTTCTTCCCTGACCCACCCTGATGACGCATGGTAACCCACCTTCTTCCCTGACCCACCCTGATGACGCATGGTAACCCACCTTCTTCCCTGACCCACCCTGATGACGCATGGTAACCCACCTTCTTCCCTGACTCACCCTGATGACGCATGGTAACCCACCTTCTTCCCTGACCCACCCTGATGACGCATGGTAACCCACCTTCTTCCCTGACCCACCCTGATGACGCATGGTAACCCACCTTCTTCCCTGACCCACCCTGATGACGCATGGTAACCCACCTTCTTCCCTGACCCACCCTGATGACGCATGGTAACCCACCTTCTTCCCTGACCCACCCTGATGACGCATGGTAACCCACCTTCTTCCCTGACCCACCCTGATGACGCATGGTAACCCACCTTCTTCCCTGACCCACCCTGATGACGCATGGTAACCCACCTTCTTCCCTGACTCACCCTGATGACGCATGGTAACCCACCTTCTTCCCTGACCCACCCTGATGACGCATGGTAACCCACCTTCTTCCCTGACCCACCCTGATGACGCATGGTAACCCACCTTCTTCCCTGACCCACCCTGATGACGCATGGTAACCCACCTTCTTCCCTGACCCACCCTGATGACGCATGGTAACCCACCTTCTTCCCTGACTCACCCTGATGACGCATGGTAACCCACCTTCTTCCCTGACCCACCCTGATGACGCATGGTAACCCACCTTCTTCCCTGACCCACCCTGATGACGCATGGTAACCCACCTTCTTCCCTGACCCACCCTGATGACGCATGGTAACCCACCTTCTTCCCTGACTCACCCTGATGACGCATGGTAACCCACCTTCTTCCCTGACTCACCCTGATGACGCATGGTAACCCACCTTCTTCCCTGACTCACCCTGATGACGCATGGTAACCCACCTTCTTCCCTGACCCACCCTGATGACGCATGGTAACCCACCTTCTTCCCTGACTCACCCTGATGACGCATGGTAACCCACCTTCTTCCCTGACCCACCCTGATGACGCATGGTAACCCACCTTCTTCCCTGACCCACCCTGATGACGCATGGTAACCCACCTTCTTCCCTGACCCACCCTGATGACGCATGGTAACCCACCTTCTTCCCTGACTCACCCTGATGACGCATGGTAACCCACCTTCTTCCCTGACCCACCCTGATGACGCATGGTAACCCACCTTCTTCCCTGACCCACCCTGATGACGCATGGTAACCCACCTTCTTCCCTGACCCACCCTGATGACGCATGGTAACCCACCTTCTTCCCTGACCCACCCTGATGACGCATGGTAACCCACCTTCTTCCCTGACCCACCCTGATGACGCATGGTAACCCACCTTCTTCCCTGACCCACCCTGATGACGCATGGTAACCCACCTTCTTCCCTGACTCACCCTGATGACGCATGGTAACCCACCTTCTTCCCTGACTCACCCTGATGACGCATGGTAACCCACCTTCTTCCCTGACTCACCCTGATGACGCATGGTAACCCACCTTCTTCCCTGACTCACCCTGATGACGCATGGTAACCCACCTTCTTCCCTGACCCACCCTGATGACGCATGGTAACCCACCTTCTTCCCTGACCCACCCTGATGACGCATGGTAACCCACCTTCTTCCCTGACCCACCCTGATGACGCATGGTAACCCACCTTCTTCCCTGACTCACCCTGATGACGCATGGTAACCCACCTTCTTCCCTGACTCACCCTGATGACGCATGGTAACCCACCTTCTTCCCTGACTCACCCTGATGACGCATGGTAACCCACCTTCTTCCCTGACTCACCCTGATGACGCATGGTAACCCACCTTCTTCCCTGACTCACCCTGATGACGCATGGTAACCCACCTTCTTCCCTGACTCACCCTGATGACGCATGGTAACCCACCTTCTTCCCTGACTCACCCTGATGACGCATGGTAACCCACCTTCTTCCCTGACTCACCCTGATGACGCATGGTAACCCACCTTCTTCCCTGACTCACCCTGATGACGCATGGTAACCCACCTTCTTCCCTGACCCACCCTGATGACTCATGGTAACCCACCTTCCCTGACCCACCCTGATGACGCATGGTAACCCACCTTCTTCCCTGACCCACCCTGATGACGCATGGTAACCCACCTTCTTCCCTGACCCACCCTGATGACGCATGGTAACCCACCTTCTTCCCTGACCCACCCTGATGACGCATGGTAACCCACCTTCTTCCCTGACCCACCCTGATGACGCATGGTAACCCACCTTCTTCCCTGACCCACCCTGATGACGCATGGTAACCCACCTTCTTCCCTGACCCACCCTGATGACGCATGGTAACCCACCTTCTTCCCTGACCCACCCTGATGACGCATGGTAACCCACCTTCTTCCCTGACCCACCCTGATGACGCATGGTAACCCACCTTCTTCCCTGACCCACCCTGATGACGCATGGTAACCCACCTTCTTCCCTGACCCACCCTGATGACGCATGGTAACCCACCTTCTTCCCTGACCCACCCTGATGACGCATGGTAACCCACCTTCTTCCCTGACTCACCCTGATGACGCATGGTAACCCACCTTCTTCCCTGACTCACCCTGATGACGCATGGTAACCCACCTTCTTCCCTGACCCACCCTGATGACGCATGGTAACCCACCTTCTTCCCTGACTCACCCTGATGACGCATGGTAACCCACCTTCTTCCCTGACTCACCCTGATGACGCATGGTAACCCACCTTCTTCCCTGACCCACCCTGATGACGCATGGTAACCCACCTTCTTCCCTGACCCACCCTGATGACGCATGGTAACCCACCTTCTTCCCTGACCCACCCTGATGACGCATGGTAACCCACCTTCTTCCCTGACCCACCCTGATGACGCATGGTAACCCACCTTCTTCCCTGACCCACCCTGATGACGCATGGTAACCCACCTTCTTCCCTGACCCACCCTGATGACGCATGGTAACCCACCTTCTTCCCTGACCCACCCTGATGACGCATGGTAACCCACCTTCTTCCCTGACTCACCCTGATGACGCATGGTTACCCACCTTCTTCCCTGACCCACCCTGATGACGCATGGTAACCCACCTTCTTCCCTGACTCACCCTGATGACGCATGGTTACCCACCTTCTTCCCTGACTCACCCTGATGACGCATGGTTACCCACCTTCTTCCCTGACCCACCCTGATGACGCATGGTAACCCACCTTCTTCCCTGACTCACCCTGATGACGCATGGTAACCCACCTTCTTCCCTGACTCACCCTGATGACGCATGGTTACCCACCTTCTTCCCTGACTCACCCTGATGACGCATGGTAACCCACCTTCTTCCCTGACTCACCCTGATGACGCATGGTAACCCACCTTCTTCCCTGACCCACCCTGATGACGCATGGTAACCCACCTTCTTCCCTGACCCACCCTGATGACGCATGGTAACCCACCTTCTTCCCTGACTCACCCTGATGACGCATGGTAACCCACCTTCTTCCCTGACTCACCCTGATGACGCATGGTAACCCACCTTCTTCCCTGACCCACCCTGATGACGCATGGTAACCCACCTTCTTCCCTGACTCACCCTGATGACGCATGGTAACCCACCTTCTTCCCTGACCCACCCTGATGACGCATGGTAACCCACCTTCTTCCCTGACCCACCCTGATGACGCATGGTAACCCACCTTCTTCCCTGACTCACCCTGATGACGCATGGTAACCCACCTTCTTCCCTGACTCACCCTGATGACGCATGGTAACCCACCTTCTTCCCTGACCCACCCTGATGACGCATGGTAACCCACCTTCTTCCCTGACTCACCCTGATGACGCATGGTTACCCACCTTCTTCCCTGACTCACCCTGATGACGCATGGTAACCCACCTTCTTCCCTGACCCACCCTGATGACGCATGGTAACCCACCTTCTTCCCTGACCCACCCTGATGACGCATGGTAACCCACCTTCTTCCCTGACCCACCCTGATGACGCATGGTAACCCACCTTCTTCCCTGACTCACCCTGATGACGCATGGTTACCCACCTTCTTCCCTGACCCACCCTGATGACGCATGGTAACCCACCTTCTTCCCTGACTCACCCTGATGACGCATGGTAACCCACCTTCTTCCCTGACCCACCCTGATGACGCATGGTAACCCACCTTCTTCCCTGACTCACCCTGATGACGCATGGTAACCCACCTTCTTCCCTGACCCACCCTGATGACGCATGGTAACCCACCTTCTTCCCTGACCCACCCTGATGACGCATGGTAACCCACCTTCTTCCCTGACCCACCCTGATGACGCATGGTAACCCACCTTCTTCCCTGACCCACCCTGATGACGCATGGTAACCCACCTTCTTCCCTGACCCACCCTGATGACGCATGGTAACCCACCTTCTTCCCTGACCCACCCTGATGACGCATGGTAACCCACCTTCTTCCCTGACCCACCCTGATGACGCATGGTAACCCACCTTCTTCCCTGACCCACCCTGATGACGCATGGTAACCCACCTTCTTCCCTGACTCACCCTGATGACGCATGGTAACCCACCTTCTTCCCTGACCCACCCTGATGACGCATGGTAACCCACCTTCTTCCCTGACCCACCCTGATGACGCATGGTAACCCACCTTCTTCCCTGACCCACCCTGATGACGCATGGTAACCCACCTTCTTCCCTGACCCACCCTGATGACGCATGGTAACCCACCTTCTTCCCTGACCCACCCTGATGACGCATGGTAACCCACCTTCTTCCCTGACTCACCCTGATGACGCATGGTAACCCACCTTCTTCCCTGACCCACCCTGATGACGCATGGTAACCCACCTTCTTCCCTGACCCACCCTGATGACGCATGGTAACCCACCTTCTTCCCTGACCCACCCTGATGACGCATGGTAACCCACCTTCTTCCCTGACCCACCCTGATGACGCATGGTAACCCACCTTCTTCCCTGACTCACCCTGATGACGCATGGTAACCCACCTTCTTCCCTGACTCACCCTGATGACGCATGGTAACCCACCTTCTTCCCTGACTCACCCTGATGACGCATGGTAACCCACCTTCTTCCCTGACTCACCCTGATGACGCATGGTAACCCACCTTCTTCCCTGACCCACCCTGATGACGCATGGTAACCCACCTTCTTCCCTGACTCACCCTGATGACGCATGGTAACCCACCTTCTTCCCTGGACCCACCCGGATGACGCAGGGTAACCCACCTTCTTCCCTGACGCACCCTGATGACGCATGGTAACCCACCTTCTTCCCTGACCCACCCTGATGACGCATGGTAACCCACCTTCTTCCCTGACCCACCCTGATGACGCATGGTAACCCACCTACTTCCCTGACTTACCCTGATGACGCATGGTAACCCACCTTCTTCCCTGACCCACCCTGATGACTCATGGTAACCCACCTTCCCTGACCCACCCTGATGACGCATGGTAACACATCTTATTCCTGATCCACTCTGATGACGCATGGTAACCCACCTTCCCTGACCCACCCTGATGACGCATGGTAACCCACCTTCTTCCCTGACCCACCCTGATGACGCATGGTAACCCACCTTCTTCCCTGACTCAC